>NW_028225180.1:9261780-9501780 GCF_052327205.1 Somniosus microcephalus | reverse complement strand
TTCTTTCTGTCTCTCTCCATCTTTCTCTCTCTGTCTCTCTCACTCTCTCTTGGTGTCTGTCTCTCTCTTTTTCTCCCTCTCTCTCTGTCCATCTCTCTCACTCTCTCTCTCTGTCTCACTTTTTCTCCCTCTCTCTCTGTCTGTCCATCTCTCTCTCTCTTTTTCTCCCTCTCTCTCTCTGTCTGTCCATCTCTCTCTCTCTTTTTCTCCCTCTCTCTTGTAGTGATCAATAACATGTCATTCTATAGTGGACACTAGGTGGAGCAGTAGAGCTGTATATAGCTGTATGTATAAGACTACACTACCCAGCTATATATTATATTAAGACTACATTACCCATGAGGCTAGGCTACCCACAAGGCAGCAGTCAAGATGGATGCCTCTACAGATACTGTACCTAGTCCACATGTGCTCAATAAAGTGTCTAGCAAAAGCTAGCTGTGTTCATAATAAGAATGTCTATTTATTAATGAACATAACATGGTACCAGGGTGGTGAAGATCTGCTGGAAATTGTGAAAAGCGACATGGAGAATTTGAAGCCACCAGAGCATTTGAAACTCACAGGAAACATCGACTACAACTGGCAGACTTTTAAACAGCAATTCGAACTCTACATTGCAGCCATCGGATTCGGTACGAAGCCAGACGCAAGGAAGATAGCGTTGCTGCTTATGGTTGCAGGCCCACAGGCGATAGAGGTATTTAATACATTTGTATTTAATCCAGAGGAGAACAGAGAAAAATTAGAAGATGTGCTAAAAAAATTTGATGCACATTGCTCTCCCAAAAAGAATGAGACCTATGAAAGATACATCTTCTGTTCTCAGACACAGCAGCAAAATGAGACTTTTGATAGCTTTATAACTGATCTGAAACTGAAAGCACAGACATGTAATTTCTCTGAGCTCAAAGCATCCATGATTCGTGACCAGATTGTGTTTGGTATTCATGATAAAAAAGTCAGGGAACGTCTGTTGAGAGAAACCGAACTAAATTTGGAAAATGTGGTGAAAATATGCCAAGCCAGCGAGCTAGCTCGAAATCACACGAAGACTTTCAGTGAAATCAATAATGATGCGAATGTAATGAGTGATAATGCTACTGTTGGTGCTGTGTCCTACAAGGGGAAGAAACATGGGCAGAACAGAAATGAAAAGCAATCGGAGGATGAAATTTTTAATTGTAAACGCTGTGGTTACAAACACCAGTTAAGACAATGCCCAGCGTTTGGAAAAATGTGCACAAAGTGTAATGGAAAGAATCACTTTGCCAAACAATGCTTTTCAAAAGTAAAAACGACAAAAGGGCAACGAGTTAATGTGATTGAGGACACTGATTTAATGAGACATTTTTTGTAGGAATGGTGTCGTGACGATATCAAAAAAGATACAGAAAATGTGCAGCCCTCAGAAATAGACAATGCTGAACATAAAGTTAATGCAGTAAAAGAGGACAAATGGATGATCCCACTGCAGATAAATGGAGCATTAGTTACATTGAAACTGGACACTGGGGCAAAAGCAAACTTAATCAGTATGAGTGACATCAACAATATGAAAGAAAATTCAGGCTGCCCCCCTGGTGAGGCTGGGTTCAGGCTGCCCCCCCCGCTGGAGAGGCTGGGTTCAGGCTGCCCCCCCCGCTGGAGAGGCTGGGTTCAGGCTGCCCCCCTGGTGAGGCTGGGTTCAGGCTGCCCCCCCCTGGTGAGGCTGGGTTCAGGCTGCCCCCCCCTGGTGAGGCTGGGTTCAGGCTGCCCCCCCCTGGTGAGGCTGGGTTCAGGCTGCCCCCCCCTGGTGAGGCTGGGTTCAGGCTGCCCCCTTGGTGAGGCTGGGTTCAGGCTGCCCCCCCTCTGGAGAGGCTGGGTTCAGGCTGCCCCCCCCTGGTGAGGCTGGGTTCAGGCTGCCCCCTTGGTGAGGCTGGGTTCAGGCTGCCCCCCCCTGGTGAGGCTGGGTTCAGGCTGCCCCCCCCTGGTGAGGCTGGGTTCAGGCTGCCCCCTTGGTGAGGCTGGGTTCAGGCTGCCCCCCCTCTGGAGAGGCTGGGTTCAGGCTGCCCCCTTGGTGAGGCTGGGTTCAGGCTGCCCCCCCTCTGGTGAGGCTGGGTTCAGGCTGCCCCCCCCCGGCGAGGCCGGGTTCAGGCTGACCCCCCTGGAGAGGCTGGGTTCAGGCTGCCCCCCCCTGGAGAGGCTGGGTTCAGGCTGCCTGGCGAGGCCGGGTTCAGGCTGACCCCCCTGGTGAGGCCGGGCCCGATTACTGAACTCAATCTGCAGACGCGCGAGTGGCCAAGCCGGGGGGCGGGTTAACGGGCAGGGTCTTTAAACAAAAAATCAAGTTGTTGGTGTTTGTTGTCAAGAGCTACGACCTTTGCCCCCCGGGTTTGGGGCGGTCACGTGCTCCTGGGTCAGGTGGTTGGGAGGGTGGGGCCACCGCTTGCGTGCCGCTGCACGCGCTTACGTCAAAGCCCGACGTCTTGTGCGTCGCTACTGGTTCCCAGGAGGGGGCGGGGCCTCCGACTGGTCGGGTGGGGTTACGTCACCGCCCAGGTGGGAGGGACGTGATGACGTAACGCCCCCGCCTCCTTAGCGGGCCGGAATACGTCACCGCGCAACGTCCATCGCACCGGCCGTGCGAGACCCCGCCTCTTCAGCGGGGATGGACGGCGGCGGCCTGCGACAGGTTACCTCGCCGCCCTTGTGTGTGTGTAAGGGACGTTGGCTGTCGGGTTGATGATGTCGCCCCACCACCCCCAAACCCCCCGCCGTGCGTGGCCTCGCCGCCTCAGCGGGCCGGGTTACGTCAACGACTTCGCGCGCGACACACGTTGCGCGGTGACGTTCGCCAGCGCGGCGCCCCGCCTCTTCAGCGGAGGAGGGGGGCGACAGAATACGTCACCGCCCTTGTGTGGGAGGGACGTTGCCTGCTTGACGTGATGACGTAATAGGCACGCTCTCCTCAGCGGGGGCGGGGGAGGGAATGGCAGCCTCTGCAAGGATACGTCGCCGCCGCTGCGTGCCTGCCTGTCGTTGACGCGATGACGTGCCGCCGGTGCGTGACGCCGACAGTTGGCCCCGGGAGGCGCCGCCGCTGCCATCATGTCGCTGCTGTGCTGGAGTAAGTGAGAGCCGGGGGAGGAGAGGGAGACTGAGGGCTGAGGGAGGGCCCGGGGAAAGAGACCGGCAACCGCTGCAGGAGGAGGGGGCGAGGCGCTGCTCAAGGCCTCGGCCAGGCCGCCCAGCCCGCCTCATGGAGCGGGAGCGAGAGCGGCCTGTGGAGCGGGCCTGGGCTTGGGCCTGGGCCTGGCGGGAAGCGCGGGAGCTCCAGCAATCATTGATCGTGTCTATAGATACATGGAGTAAAGCAGGGGCAGGAATCATTCATATAGTGTTTATAGATACATGGACTAAAGCAAGGGCTGGAATCATTCATATAGTGTCTATAGATATATGGACTAAAGCAGGGACTGGAATCATTGATATAGTGTCTATAGATACATGGAGTAAAGCAGGGACTGGAATCATTGATATAGTGTTTATAGATATATGGACTAAAGCAGGGACTGGAATCATTGATATAGTGTCTATAGATACATGGAGTAAAGCAGGGACTGGAATCATTCATATAGTGTTTATAGATATATGGACTAAAGCAGGGACTGGAATCATTGATATAGTGTCTATAGATACATGGAGTAAAGCAGGGACTGGAATCATTCATATAGTGTTTATAGATACATGGACTAAAGCAGGGGCTGGAATCATTCATATAGTGTTTATAGATATATGGACTAAAGCAGGGGCAGGAATCATTCATATAGTGTTTATAGATACATGGACTAAAGCAGGGACTGGAATCATTGATATAGTGTCTATAGATACATGGAGTAAAGCAGGTGCAGGAATCATTCATATAGTGTTTATAGATACATGGAGTAAAGGAAGGGCTGGAATCATTGATCGTGTCTATAGATACATGGACTAAAGCATGGGCTGGAATCATTCATATAGTGTTTATAGATACATGGACTAAAGCATGGGCTGGAATCATAAGAACATAAGAAATAGGAGCAGGAGTAGGCCAATTGGCCCCTCGAGCCTGCTCCGCCATTCAATAAGATCATGGCTGATCTGATCCTAACCGCCAATCCACTATCACAGAACCATCTCCTGAATCTAACCGAATTAGACACACGAAATAGGAGCAGGATCAGGCTACACGGCCCCTGGGCCCGCTCTGCTACCCACAGGGCCATGACCGATCCGAACCTAGACTCATGTCCAAATTCCTGCCCGCTCCCCGTAACCCTTAATTCCCTTTACTTCTAGGAAACTCTCTATTTCTGTTTTAAATTTATGTAATGATGTAGCTTCTACAGCTTTTTGGGGCAGCATATTCCATGGACCTACCACCCTCTGAGTGAAGTAGTTCCTCCTCATCTCAGTTTTGAAAGAGCAGCCCCTTATTCTAAGACTATGCCCCCTAGTTCTAGTTTCACCCATCATCGGGAACATCTTCCCCGCATCCACCCGATCCGACCTCTTCACAATCTTATATGTTTCAATAAGATCGCCTCTCATTCTTCTGAACTCCAATGACTGGAGTCCCAATCCACTCAACCTCTCCTCATATGTCCATCCCCTCATCCCCGGGATTAACCAAGTGAACCTTCTTTGTACTGACTCGAGAGCAAGTATGTCCTTAAGTATGGACACCAAAACTGTACGCAGTATTCCAGGTGCGGCCTCACCAATACCTTGTACAACTGAAGCAATACCTCCCTATTTTTATATTCTATCCCCCTAGCAATGAAAGCCAACATTCCATTGGCCTTCTTAATCACCTGCTGCACCAGCATACTAACCTTTTGAGTTTCGTGCACCAGGACCCCCAGATCCCTTTGTACTTCAGTACTTTCCAGTTTCTTGCCATTAAGATAATAACTTGCTCTACGATTTTTCCTGCCAAAGTGCATAACCTCACACTTTCCAGTATTGTATTCCATCTGCCAAATCTCTGCCCACTTACTTAGCCTGTCGATGTCCCCTTGCAGGTTTTTTATGTCCTCCTCACTCACTACTTTCCCTCCCATCTTAGTATCAGCTGCAAACTTTGATATGTTACACTCGGTCCCCTCCTCCAAACCGTTAATATAGATTGTAAAGAGTTGGGGACCCAGCACTGACCCCTGTGGAACACCACTAGTTACTGATTGCCAGTCTGAGAATGAACCATTTATCCCAACTCTCTGCCTTCTGTTAGATAGCCAATCCTCTATCCATGCCAGAATATTACCCCCAATCCCATGATTTTTTATCTTAAGCAATAATCTTTTGTGTGGCACCTTGTCAAATGCCTTTTGGAAGTCTAAATACACTACGTCCACTGGTTCCCCTTTATCCACCCTATACGTTACTTCTTCAAAGAACTCCAGCAAATTTGTCAAACATGACTTCCCCTTCATAAAACCATGCTGACTTTGTCCTATTAAATTATGATTATCCAAATGTCCTGTTACTGTCTCCTTAATAATGGACTCCAAAATTTTACCTACCACAGATGTTAGTCTAACCGGTCTATAGTTTCCAGCCTTCTGTCTACTGCCCTTTTTAAATAAGGGTGTTACATTAGCAGTTTTCCAGTCTGCTGGGACCTTTGCTGAGTCCAGGGAGTTTTGGAAAATTATTACCAATGCATCCACAATCCCTACTGCCACTTCCCTCAAGACCCCAGGATGTAAGCCATCAGGTCCAGGGGATTTATCCGCCTTGAGTCCCATATCATTCATAGTCTTTATAGATACATGGAGTAAAGCATGGGCTGGAATCATTGATCGTGTCTATAGACACATGGACTAAAGCAGGGACTGGAATCATTCATATAGTGTCTATAGATACATGGACTAAAGCAGGGACTGGAATCATTCATATAGTGTCCATAGATACATGGACTAAAGCAGGGACTGGAATCATTCATATAGTGTTTATAGATACATGGAGTAAAGCAGGGACTGGAATCATTCATACAGTGTTTATAGATACATGGACTAAAGCAGGGGCTGGAATCATTCATACAGTGTTTATAGATATATGGAGTAAAGCATGGGCTGGAATCATTCATATAGTGTTTATAGATACATGGAGTAAAGCAGGGACTGGAATCATTCATACAGTGTCTATAGATACATGGAGTAAAGCAGGGACTGGAATCATTCATATAGTGTTTATAGATACATGGAGTAAAGCAGGGACTGGAATCATTCGTATAGTGTTTATAGATACATGGACTAAAGCAGGGACTGGAATCATTCATATAGTGTTTATAGATATATGGACTAAAGCAGGGACTGGAATCATTCATATAGTGTTTATAGATACATGGACTAAAGCAGGGGCTGGAATCATTGATATAGTGTTTATAGATATATGGAGTAAAGCAGGGACTGGAATCATTCATATAGTGTCTATAGATACATGGAGTAAAGCAGGGACTGGAATCATTCATATAGTGTCTATAGATACATGGAGTAAAGCAGGGACTGGAATCATTCATACAGTGTCTATAGATACATGGAGTAAAGCAGGGACTGGAATCATTCATATAGTGTTTATAGATACATGGAGTAAAGCAGGGACTGGAATCATTCATACAGTGTCTATAGATAGATGGACTAAAGCAGGGACTGGAATCATTCATATAGTGTTTATAGATACATGGATTAAAGCAGGGGCTGGAATCATTCATATAGTGTTTATAGATACATGGACTAAAGCATGGGCTGGAATCATTGATATAGTGTTTATAGATATATGGACTAAAGCAGGGACTGGAATCATTCATATAGTGTTTATAGATGCATGGAGTAAAGCAGGGACTGGAATCATTCATATAGTGTTTATAGATACATGGAGTAAAGCAGGGGCTGGAATCATTCATATAGTGTTTATAGATACATGGAGTAAAGCAGGGACTGGAATCATTCATATAGTGTTTATAGATACATGGAGTAAAGCAGGGGCTGGAATCATTCATATAGTGTTTATAGATACATGGAGTAAAGCAGGGGCTGGAATCATTCATATAGTGTTTATAGATACATGGACTAAAGCAGGGGCTGGAATCATTCATATAGTGTTTATAGATACATGGAGTAAAGCAGGGGCTGGAATCATTCATTTAGTGTTTATAGATACATGGACTAAAGCATGGGCTGGAATCATTCATATAGTGTTTATAGATACATGGAGTAAAGCATGGACTGGAATCATTCATATAGTGTTTATAGATACATGGAGTAAAGCAGGGGCTGGAATCATTCATATAGTGTTTATAGATACATGGACTAAAGCATGGGCTGGAATCATTCATATAGTGTTTATAGATACATGGAGTAAAGCATGGACTGGAATCATTGATATATTGTTTATAGATACATGGACTAAAGCAGGGACTGGAATCATTCATATAGTGTTTATAGATACATGGACTAAAGCAGGGACTGGAATCATTCATATAGTGTTTACAGATACATGGACTAAAGCAGGGACTGGAATCATTGATATAGTGTTTATAGATACATGGACTAAAGCAGGGACTGGAATCATTCATATAGTGTTTATAGATACATGGACTAAAGCAGGGACTGGAATCATTGATATAGTGTTTATAGATACATGGAGTAAAGCAGGGACTGGAATCATTCATATAGTGTTTATAGATATATGGACTAAAGCAGGGACTGGAATCATTCATATAGTGTTTATAGATACATGGACTAAAGCAGGGACTGGAATCATTCATATAGTGTTTATAGATACATGGACTAAAGCAGGGACTGGAATCATTCATATAGTGTTTATAGATACATGGAGTAAAGCAGGGACTGGAATCATTCATATAGTGTTTATAGATACATGGACTAAAGCAGGGACTGGAATCATTCATATAGTGTTTATAGATACATGGAGTAAAGCAGGGGCTGGAATCATTCATATAGTGTTTATAGATACATGGACTAAAGCATGGGCTGGAATCATTCATATAGTGTTTATAGATACATGGAGTAAAGCATGGACTGGAATCATTCATATAGTGTTTATAGATACATGGAGTAAAGCAGGGGCTGGAATCATTCATTTAGTGTTTATAGATACATGGACTAAAGCATGGGCTGGAATCATTCATATAGTGTTTATAGATACATGGAGTAAAGCATGGACTGGAATCATTGATATATTGTTTATAGATACATGGAGTAAAGCAGGGACTGGAATCATTCATATAGTGTCTATAGATACATGGAGTAAAGCAGGGACTGGAATCATTCATATAGTGTTTATAGATACATGGACTAAAGCAGGGACTGGAATCATTCATATAGTGTTTATAGATACATGGAGTAAAGCAGGGGCTGGAATCATTCATACAGTGTTTATAGATACATGGAGTAAAGCATGGGCTGGAATCATTCATATAGTGTTTATAGATACATGGAGTAAAGCAGGGACTGGAATCATTCATACAGTGTTTATAGATACATGGAGTAAAGCATGGGCTGGAATCATTCATATAGTGTTTATAGATATATGGACAAAAGCAGGGACTGGAATCATTCATATAGTGTTTATAAATATATGGAGTAAAGCAGGGGCTGGAATCATTCATATAGTGTTTATAGATACATGGAGTAAAGCAGGGACTGGAATCATTCATATAGTGTTTATAGATACATGGAGTAAAGCAGGGGCTGGAATCATTCATGTAGTGTTTATAGATACATGGACTAAAGCAGGGGCTGGAATCATTCATATAGTGTTTATAGATACATGGAGTAAAGCAGGGGCTGGAATCATTCATTTAGTGTTTATAGATACATGGACTAAAGCATGGGCTGGAATCATTCATACAGTGTTTATAGATACATGGACTAAAGCAGGGACTGGAATCATTCATATAGTGTTTATAGATACATGGACTAAAGCAGGGACTGGAATCATTCATATCGTGTTTATAGATACATGGAGTAAAGCAGGGACTGGAATCATTCATATAGTGTTTATAGATACATGGAGTAAAGCAGGGGCTGGAATCATTCATATAGTGTTTATAGATACATGGAGTAAAGCAGGGGCTGGAATCATTCATTTAGTGTTTATAGATACATGGACTAAAGCAGGGACTGGAATCATTCATATAGTGTTTATAGATATATGGAGTAAAGCAGGGGCTGGAATCATTCATTTAGTGTTTATAGATACATGGACTAAAGCATGGGCTGGAATCATTCATACAGTGTTTATAGATACATGGACTAAAGCAGGGACTGGAATCATTCATATAGTGTTTATAGATACATGGACTAAAGCAGGGACTGGAATCATTCATATAGTGTTTATAGATACATGGACTAAAGCAGGGACTGGAATCATTCATATCGTGTTTATAGATACATGGAGTAAAGCAGGGACTGGAATCATTCATATAGTGTTTATAGATACATGGAGTAAAGCAGGGGCTGGAATCATTCATATAGTGTTTATAGATACATGGACTAAAGCATGGGCTGGAATCATTCATATAGTGTTTATAGATACATGGACTAAAGCAGGGACTGGAATCATTCATATAGTGTTTATAGATACATGGACTAAAGCAGGGACTGGAATCATTCATATAGTGTTTATAGATACATGGACTAAAGCAGGGACTGGAATCATTCATATCGTGTTTATAGATACATGGACTAAAGCAGGGACTGGAATCATTCATATAGTGTTTATAGATACATGGACTAAAGCAGGGACTGGAATCATTCATATCGTGTTTATAGATACATGGACTAAAGCAGGGACTGGAATCATTCATATAGTGTCTATAGATATATGGAGTAAAGCAGGGACTGGAATCATTCATATAGTGTTTATAGATACATGGAGTAAAGCAGGGGCTGGAATCATTCATATAGTGTTTATAGATACATGGAGTAAAGCAGGGACTGGAATCATTCATATAGTGTTTATAGATACATGGAGTAAAGCAGGGGCTGGAATCATTCATATAGTGTTTATAGATACATGGAGTAAAGCAGGGGCTGGAATCATTCATTTAGTGTTTATAGATACATGGACTAAAGCATGGGCTGGAATCATTCATATAGTGTTTATAGATACATGGAGTAAAGCATGGACTGGAATCATTGATATATTGTTTATAGATACATGGACTAAAGCAGGGACTGGAATCATTCATATAGTGTTTATAGATACATGGAGTAAAGCAGGGACTGGAATCATTCATATAGTGTTTATAGATACATGGAGTAAAGCAGGGGCTGGAATCATTCATATAGTGTTTATAGATACATGGAGTAAAGCAGGGGCTGGAATCATTCATATAGTGTTTATAGATACATGGAGTAAAGCAGGGACTGGAATCATTCATATAGTGTTTATAGATACATGGAGTAAAGCAGGGACTGGAATCATTCATATAGTGTTTATAGATACATGGACTAAAGCAGGGACTGGAATCATTCATATAGTGTTTATAGATACATGGAGTAAAGCAGGGACTGGAATCATTCATATAGTGTTTATAGATACATGGACTAAAGCAGGGACTGGAATCATTCATATAGTGTTTATAGATACATGGAGTAAAGCAGGGGCTGGAATCATTCATATAGTGTTTATAGATACATGGACTAAAGCAGGGACTGGAATCATTCATATAGTGTTTATAGATACATGGAGTAAAGCAGGGACTGGAATCATTCATATAGTGTTTATAGATACATGGACTAAAGCAGGGACTGGAATCATTCATATAGTGTTTATAGATACATGGACTAAAGCAGGGACTGGAATCATTCATATAGTGTTTATAGATACATGGAGTAAAGCAGGGACTGGAATCATTCATATAGTGTTTATAGATACATGGACTAAAGCAGGGACTGGAATCATTCATATAGTGTTTATAGATACATGGACTAAAGCAGGGGCTGGAATCATTCATATAGTGTTTATAGATACATGGAGTAAAGCAGGGGCTGGAATCATTCATTTAGTGTTTATAGATACATGGACTAAAGCATGGGCTGGAATCATTCATATAGTGTTTATAGATACATGGAGTAAAGCATGGACTGGAATCATTGATATATTGTTTATAGATACATGGAGTAAAGCAGGGACTGGAATCATTCATATAGTGTCTATAGATACATGGAGTAAAGCAGGGACTGGAATCATTCATATAGTGTTTATAGATACATGGACTAAAGCAGGGACTGGAATCATTCATATAGTGTTTATAGATACATGGACTAAAGCAGGGACTGGAATCATTCATACAGTGTTTATAGATACATGGAGTAAAGCATGGGCTGGAATCATTCATATAGTGTTTATAGATATATGGACAAAAGAAGGGACTGGAATCATTCATATAGTGTTTATAAATATATGGAGTAAAGCAGGGGCTGGAATCATTCATATAGTGTTTATAGATACATGGAGTAAAGCAGGGACTGGAATCATTCATATAGTGTTTATAGATACATGGAGTAAAGCAGGGGCTGGAATCATTCATGTAGTGTTTATAGATACATGGACTAAAGCAGGGGCTGGAATCATTCATATAGTGTTTATAGATACATGGAGTAAAGCAGGGGCTGGAATCATTCATTTAGTGTTTATAGATACATGGACTAAAGCATGGGCTGGAATCATTCATATAGTGTTTATAGATACATGGACTAAAGCAGGGACTGGAATCATTCATATAGTGTTTATAGATACATGGACTAAAGCAGGGACTGGAATCATTCATATCGTGTTTATAGATACATGGAGTAAAGCAGGGACTGGAATCATTCATATAGTGTCTATAGATATATGGAGTAAAGCAGGGACTGGAATCATTCATATAGTGTTTATAGATATATGGAGTAAAGCAGGGACTGGAATCATTCATATAGTGTTTATAGATACATGGACTAAAGCAGGGACTGGAATCATTCATATAGTGTTTATAGATACATGGACTAAAGCAGGGACTGGAATCATTCATATAGTGTTTATAGATATATGGACTAAAGCAGGGACTGGAATCATTCATATAGTGTTTATAGATATATGGAGTAAAGCAGGGACTGGAATCATTCATATAGTGTTTATAGATACATGGACTAAAGCAGGGGCTGAAATCATTCATATAGTGTTTATAGATATATGGAGTAAAGCAGGGGCTGGAATCATTCATATGGTGTTTATAGATACATGGACTAAAGCAGGGACTGGAATCATTCATATAGTGTTTATAGATACATGGAGTAAAGCAGGGGCTGGAATCATTCATATAGTGTTTATAGATACATGGACTAAAGCAGGGACTGGAATCATTCATATGGTGTTTATAGATACATGGACTAAAGCAGGGACTGGAATCATTCATATAGTGTTTATAGATACATGGAGTAAAGCAGGGACTGGAATCATTCATATAGTGTTTACAGATACATGGAGTAAAGCAGGGACTGGAATCATTCATATAGTGTTTATAGATACATGGACTAAAGCAGGGACTGGAATCATTCATATAGTGTTTATAGATACATGGAGTAAAGCAGGGACTGGAATCATTCATATAGTGTTTATAGATACATGGACTAAAGCAGGGACTGGAATCATTCATATAGTGTTTATAGATACATGGACTAAAGCAGGGACTGGAATCATTCATATAGTGTTTATAAATATATGGACTAAAGCAGGGGCTGGAATCATTCATATAGTGTTTATAGATACATGGACTAAAGCAGGGACTAGAATCATTCATATAGTGTTTATAGATACATGGAGTAAAGCAGGGACTGGAATCATTCATATAGTGTTTATAAATATATGGACTAAAGCAGGGGCTGGAATCATTCATATAGTGTTTATAGATACATGGAGTAAAGCAGGGACTGGAATCATTCATATAGTGTTTATAGATACATGGAGTAAAGCAGGGACTGGAATTATTCATAGTGTTTATAGATACATGGAGTAAAGCAGGGACTGGAATCATTCATATGGTGTTTATAGATACATGGACTAAAGCAGGGACTGGAATCATTCATATAGTGTCTATAGATACATGGACTAAAGCAGGGGCTGGAATCATTCATATGGTGTTTATAGATACATGGACTAAAGCAGGGACTGGAATCATTCATATAGTGTTTATAAATACATGGACTAAAGCAGGGGCTGGAATCATTCATATAGTGTTTATAGATACATGGACTAAAGCAGGGACTGGAATCATTCATATAGTGTTTATAGATACATGGAGTAAAGCATGGGCTGGAATCATTCATATCGTGTTTATAGATATATAGAGTAAAGCAGGGACTGGAATCATTCATATAGTGTTTATAGATACATGGAGTAAAGCAGGGACTGGAATTATTCATAGTGTTTATAGATATATGGAGTAAAGCAAGGACTGGAATCATTCATATAGTGTTTATAGATACATGGACTAAAGCAGGGACTGGAATCATTCATATAGTGTTTATAGATACATGGAGTAAAGCAGGGACTGGAATCATTCATATAGTGTTTATAGATACATGGACTAAAGCAGGGACTGGAATCATTCATATAGTGTTTATAGATACATGGAGTAAAGCATGGGCTGGAATCATTCATATAGTGTTTATAGATATATGGACTAAAGCAGGGACTGGAATCATTCATATAGTGTTTATAAATATATGGAGTAAAGCAGGGACTGGAATCATTCATATAGTGTTTATAGATATATGGACTAAAGCAGGGACTGGAATCATTCATATAGTGTCTATAGATACATGGAGTAAAGCATGGGCTGGAATCATTCATATCGTGTTTATAGATACATGGACTAAAGCAGGGACTGGAATCATTCATATAGTGTTTATAGATACATGGAGTAAAGCATGGGCTGGAATCATTCATATAGTGTTTATAGATACATGGAGTAAAGCTGGGGCTGGAATCATTCATATAGTGTTTATAGATATATGGAGTAAAGCATGGGCTGGAATCATTCATATAGTGTTTATAGATACATGGACTAAAGCAGGGACTGGAATCATTGATATAGTGTTTATAGATATATGGAGTAAAGCAGGGACTGGAATCATTCATATCGTGTTTATAGATACATGGACTAAAGCAGGGACTGGAATCATTCATATAGTGTTTATAGATACATGGACTAAAGCATGGGCTGGAATCATTCATATAGTGTTTATAGATACATGGAGTAAAGCTGGGGCTGGAATCATTCATCGTGAGCATAAAAAAAGCCTGAGGGTTTTATACCTTAATGCGAGAAGCATCAGGAACAAGGTAGATGAATTAGCTGTGGAAATAGAGGTTAATAATTATGATCTAATTGGGATTACGGAAACATGGTTGCAGGGTGAGCAGGGCTGGGAGCTTAACATACAGGGGTATTCAGTATTTAGGAAGGATCGACAAAAAAGAAAGGGAGGAGGGGTAGCATTGCTAGTAAAAGAGGGGATAAATGCAATTGAAAGGAAGGATATTAACTCAGTTAATACAGAATCTATATGGGTGGAGCTAAGAAATAGCGAGGGGCGAAAAACATTAATAGGAGTGGTATATAGGCCTCCAAATAGTAAAATAGAGGTTAGGGAGGGCATCACGAGGGAAATTAGAGAAGCGTGCAATAAGAGCACAGCTGTCATCATAGGTGACTTTAACTTACATATAGATTGGACTAGCCTAATCAGTAAAAATAATGAGGAGGAGGAATTCCTTGAGTGTTTGAGGGATGGTTATCTGGATCAATATGTCGAGGAACCAACTCGGGAACAGGCTATATTGGACTGGGTACTGTGCAATGAGAAGGGACTAATCAGTAATCTTGTTGTACGGGGACCCTTGGGTCAGAGCGATCATAACATGATCGATTTCTCACTCGAAATGGAGAGCGAAGAAATTGACTCAGAGACTAAGGTCCTGAATTTAAACAAGGGGAATTATGATGCCATGAGACGGGAACTGAGTAGGTCTGATTGGACAACGTTCCTGGGAGGACTGGAGGTAGATAAACAATGGCAAACATTTAAAGATAGAATGACAAAATTGCAAAAATTGTTTATACCAATCTGGCATAAAAGGAAATCTAAAAAGGTGACTCAACCGTGGATAACAGGGGAAATTAGAGACAGCATAAAATCCAAAGATAGGGCGTATAAAATAGCCAAAAAAAGCGCCAGAGCGGAAGATTGGGAACAGTTTAAGATAGAGCAAAGGAGGGCAAAGGGCATAATCAAGAGGGGCAAAATAGCTTACGAAAACAAGCTGGCGGAAAATATAAAAACTAACTCCAAAAGCTTTTATAAGTATATCAAAAGGAAAAGACTGGTGAAAACCAAAGTTGGTCCATTGCAGTCAGATACGGGGGAATATATAATGGGAAATAAGGAAATGGCAGATCAACTAAATGCATACTTTGGGTCAGTCTTTACGAAGGAAGACACAAAAAACCTCCCTGGGATATCGGGAAAAATAGGGACATTGGCAAAGGAGGAACTGACGCAAATCAATATCTCTAAGGATATGGTGTTAAGGAAGCTAAAGGGATTGAAGGTGGACAAATCCCCAGGGCCTGATAACATGCATCCTAGGGTACTGAAGGAGGTGGCCCTAGAGATAGCGGATGCACTAAGGATGATTTTTCAGAATTCATTAGACTCGGGAACAGTGCCGATGGATTGGAGGGTAGCTAACGTTACCCCACTATTCAAAAAGGGGGGTAGGGAAAAAGCAGGTAATTACAGACCTGTAAGCCTTACATCAGTTGTGGGCAAAATGCTGGAGTCCATCATTAAGGATGAAATAGCGGAGCACTTAGCAAATGGGGACAGGATAGGACAGAGTCAACATGGATTTACAAAGGGTAAATCGTGCTTGACTAATCTATTGGAATTTTTTGAGGGAGTAACTGGTAGAATAGATGGGGGAGAGCCAGTAGATGTGGTGTACCTGGACTTCCAAAAGGCCTTCGATAAGGTCCCACATAAAAGATTAGCATGGAAAATTGAGGCTCATGGGATAAAGGGGAAAGTTTTGGCGTGGATAGGGAACTGGCTGTCAGATAGAAAACAGAGAGTTGGAATAAACGGCTCATTTTCTGAATGGCAGGCAGTAACAAGTGGGGTACCACAGGGATCTGTCCTGGGCCCCCAGCTGTTCACAATTTACATTAATGACCTGGATCAGGGAGTCGGATGCAGCATTTCCAAATTTGCAGACGACACTAAACTAGGAGGGGGGGTGGGCTCAGAGGAAGAGACCAGGAAGCTCCAGAGCGATTTGGACAGACTGGGCGATTGGGCGGATAAATGGCAGATGCACTATAATGTGGACAAGTGCGAAGTTATCCACCTTGGGTGCAGGAACGGGAGGGCAAATTATTATTTAAATGGCAATAGATTGGGAGAGGGGGAAGTACAGAGAGACCTGGGTGTTCTTGTACACCAGTCACTGAAGGCGAGCATGCAGGTGCAACAGGCGGTCAAGAAGGCAAACGGTATGCTGGCCTTCATAGCAAAAGGGTTAGAATACAGGAACAGGGATACCTTGCTGCAGCTGTACAGGGCACTGGTGAGACCACACCTCGAGTACTGTGTACAGTTTTGGTCGCCTCATCTGAGGAAGGATGTTCTTGCCATGGAGGGGGTGCAGCGGCGATTCACCAGGCTGATACCAGGAATGGCGGGAATGACCTATGAGGAGAGACTATGTAGTTTAGGGATGTACACACTGGAGTTTAGAAGATTGAGAGGGGACCTCATAGAAGTGTATAAAATTCTGACAGGTCTAGACAGACTGGATGCAGAAGGAATGTTTCCCTTGGCGGGTGAGAACAGAACTAGAGGACATAATTTAAGGATAAGGGCTAAACCATTTAGGACAGAGATGAGGGGGAATTTCTTCACTCAGAGAGTGGTGAACCTGTGGAACTCATTGCCACAGAGGGCAGTGTATGCCAGCTCATTAAATATATTTAAGAGGGAATTAGATATATTTCTACGGGCAAAAGGGGTTAAGGGTTACGGAGAGAAGGCGGGGACGGGATACTGAATTAAAGGATCAGCCATGATCTCATTAAATGGCGGAGCAGGCACGAAGGGCCGAATGGCCTACTCCTGCTCCTATCTTCTATGTATGTATCTATGTATATAGTGTTTATAGATACATGGACTAAAGCAGGGACTGGAATCATTCATATCGTGTTTATCGATACATGGAGTAAAGCAGGGACTGGAATCATTGATATAGTGTTTATAGATATATGGAGTAAAGCTGGGGCTGGAATCATTCATATAGTGTTTATAGATACATGGACTAAAGCAGGGACTAGAATCATTCATATAGTGTTTATAGATACATGGAGTAAAGCAGGGGCTGGAATCATTCATATAGTGTTTATAGATATATGGAGTAAAGCAGAGGCTGGAATCATTCATATAGTGTTTATAGATACATGGACTAAAGCAGGGACTGGAATCATTCATATAGTGTTTATAGATACATGGACTAAAGCAGGGACTGGAATCATTCATATAGTGTTTATAGATACATGGAGTAAAGCAGGGGCTGGAATCATTCATATAGTGTTTATAGATACATGGACTAAAGCAGGGACTGGAATCATTCATATAGTGTTTATAGATACATGGAGTAAAGCATGGACTGGAATCATTGATATATTGTTCATAGATACATGGAGTAAAGCAGGGACTGGAATCATTCATGTAGTGTTTATAGATGCATGGACTAAAGCAGGGACTGGAATCATTCATATAGTGTTTATAGATACATGGACTAAAGCATGGGCTGGAATCATTCATGTAGTGTTTATAGATATATGGACTAAAGCAGGGACTGGAATCATTCATATAGTGTTTATAGATACATGGACTAAAGCAGGGACTGGAATCATTCATATAGTGTTTATAGATACATGGACTAAAGCAGGGACTGGAATCATTCATATAGTGTTTATAGATACATGGAGTAAAGCAGGGGCTGGAATCATTCATATAGTGTTTATAGATACATGGACTAAAGCAGGGATTGGAATCATTCATATAGTGTTTATAGATATATGGACTAAAGCAGGGACTGGAATCATTCATATCGTGTTTATAGATACATGGAGTAAAGCAGGGGCTGGAATCATTCATATAGTGTTTATAGATACATGGACTAAAGCATGGACTGGAATCATTGATATAGTGTTTATAGATACATGGACTAAAGCATGGGCTGGAATCATTCATATAGTGTTTATAGATACATGGACTAAAGCAGGGACTAGAATCATTCATATAGTGTTTATAGATACATGGACTAAAGCAGGGGCTGGAATCATTCATATAGTGTTTATAGATACATGGAGTAAAGCAGGGGCTGGAATCATTCATATAGTGTTTATAGATACATGGAGTAAAGCATGGGCTGGAATCATTCATTTAGTGTTTATAGATACATGGACTAAAGCATGGGCTGGAATCATTCATATAGTGTTTATAGATACATGGAGTAAAGCAGGGACTGGAATCATTGATATATTGTTTATAGATACATGGAGTAAAGCAGGGACTGGAATCATTCATATAGTGTCTATAGATACATGGAGTAAAGCAGGGACTGGAATCATTCATATAGTGTTTATAGATACATGGACTAAAGCAGGGACTGGAATCATTCATATAGTGTCTATAGATACATGGAGTAAAGCAGGGACTGGAATCATTCATATAGTGTTTATAGATACATGGACTAAAGCAGGGACTGGAATCATTCATATAGTGTTTATAGATACATGGACTAAAGCAGGGACTGGAATCATTCATACAGTGTTTATAGATACATGGAGTAAAGCATGGGCTGGAATCATTCATATAGTGTTTATAGATATATGGACAAAAGCAGGGACTGGAATCATTCATATAGTGTTTATAAATATATGGAGTAAAGCAGGGGCTGGAATCATTCATATAGTGTTTATAGATACATGGAGTAAAGCAGGGACTGGAATCATTCATATAGTGTTTATAGATACATGGAGTAAAGCAGGGGCTGGAATCATTCATGTAGTGTTTATAGATACATGGACTAAAGCAGGGGCTGGAATCATTCATATAGTGTTTATAGATACATGGAGTAAAGCAGGGGCTGGAATCATTCATTTAGTGTTTATAGATACATGGACTAAAGCATGGGCTGGAATCATTCATATAGTGTTTATAGATACATGGACTAAAGCAGGGACTGGAATCATTCATATAGTGTTTATAGATACATGGACTAAAGCAGGGACTGGAATCATTCATATCGTATTTATAGATACATGGAGTAAAGCAGGGACTGGAATCATTCATATAGTGTCTATAGATATATGGAGTAAAGCAGGGACTGGAATCATTCATATAGTGTTTATAGATACATGGAGTAAAGCAGGGGCTGGAATCATTCATATAGTGTTTATAGATACATGGACTAAAGCAGGGACTAGAGTCATTCATATAGTGTTTATAGATACATGGACTAAAGCAGGGGCTGGAATCATTCATATAGTGTTTATAGATATATGGACTAAAGCAGGGACTGGAATCATTCATATAGTGTTTATAGATATATGGAGTAAAGCAGGGACTGGAATCATTCATATAGTGTTTATAGATACATGGACTAAAGCAGGGGCTGAAATCATTCATATAGTGTTTATAGATATATGGAGTAAAGCAGGGGCTGGAATCATTCATATGGTGTTTATAGATACATGGACTAAAGCAGGGACTGGAATCATTCATATGGTGTTTATAGATACATGGACTAAAGCAGGGACTGGAATCATTCATATCGTGTTTATAGATACATGGAGTAAAGCAGGGACTGGAATCATTCATATAGTGTTTATAGATACATGGACTAAAGCAGGGACTGGAATCATTCATATAGTGTTTATAGATACATGGACTAAAGCAGGGACTGGAATCATTCATATAGTGTTTATAAATATATGGACTAAAGCAGGGGCTGGAATCATTCATATAGTGTTTATAGATACATGGAGTAAAGCAGGGACTAGAATCATTCATATAGTGTTTATAGATACATGGAGTAAAGCAGGGACTGGAATCATTCATATAGTGTTTATAAATATATGGACTAAAGCAGGGGCTGGAATCATTCATATAGTGTTTATAGATACATGGAGTAAAGCAGGGACTGGAATCATTCATATAGTGTTTATAGATACATGGAGTAAAGCATGGACTGGAATTATTCATAGTGTTTATAGATACATGGAGTAAAGCAGGGACTGGAATCATTCATATGGTGTTTATAGATACATGGACTAAAGCAGGGGCTGGAATCATTCATATAGTGTTTATAGATACATGGAGTAAAGCAGGGACTGGAATCATTCATATAGTGTTTATAGATACATGGAGTAAAGCATGGACTGGAATTATTCATAGTGTTTATAGATACATGGACTAAAGCAGGGACTGGAATCATTCATATAGTGTCTATAGATACATGGACTAAAGCAGGGGCTGGAATCATTCATATGGTGTTTATAGATACATGGACTAAAGCAGGGACTGGAATCATTCATATAGTGTTTATAAATACATGGACTAAAGCAGGGACTGGAATCATTCATATAGTGTTTATAGATACATGGAGTAAAGCATGGGCTGGAATCATTCATATCGTGTTTATAGATATATAGAGTAAAGCAGGGACTGGAATCATTCATATAGTGTTTATAGATACATGGAGTAAAGCAGGGACTGGAATTATTCATAGTGTTTATAGATATATGGAGTAAAGCAAGGACTGGAATCATTCATATAGTGTTTATAGATACATGGACTAAAGCAGGGACTGGAATCATTCATATAGTGTTTATAGATACATGGAGTAAAGCAGGGACTGGAATCATTCATATAGTGTTTATAGATACATGGACTAAAGCAGGGACTGGAATCATTCATATAGTGTTTATAGATACATGGAGTAAAGCAGGGACTGGAATCATTCATATAGTGTTTATAGATACATGGAGTAAAGCAGGGACTGGAATCATTCATATAGTGTTTATAGATACATGGACTAAAGCAGGGACTGGAATCATTCATATAGTGTTTATAGATACATGGAGTAAAGCAGGGACTGGAATCATTCATATAGTGTTTATAGATACATGGACTAAAGCAGGGACTGGAATCATTCATATAGTGTTTATAGATACATGGAGTAAAGCAGGGGCTGGAATCATTCATATAGTGTTTATAGATACATGGACTAAAGCAGGGACTGGAATCATTCATATAGTGTTTATAGATACATGGAGTAAAGCAGGGACTGGAATCATTCATATAGTGTTTATAGATACATGGACTAAAGCAGGGACTGGAATCATTCATATAGTGTTTATAGATACATGGACTAAAGCAGGGACTGGAATCATTCATATAGTGTTTATAGATACATGGAGTAAAGCAGGGACTGGAATCATTCATATAGTGTTTATAGATACATGGACTAAAGCAGGGACTGGAATCATTCATATAGTGTTTATAGATACATGGACTAAAGCAGGGGCTGGAATCATTCATATAGTGTTTATAGATACATGGAGTAAAGCAGGGGCTGGAATCATTCATTTAGTGTTTATAGATACATGGACTAAAGCATGGGCTGGAATCATTCATATAGTGTTTATAGATACATGGAGTAAAGCATGGACTGGAATCATTGATATATTGTTTATAGATACATGGAGTAAAGCAGGGACTGGAATCATTCATATAGTGTCTATAGATACATGGAGTAAAGCAGGGACTGGAATCATTCATATAGTGTTTATAGATACATGGACTAAAGCAGGGACTGGAATCATTCATATAGTGTTTATAGATACATGGACTAAAGCAGGGACTGGAATCATTCATACAGTGTTTATAGATACATGGAGTAAAGCATGGGCTGGAATCATTCATATAGTGTTTATAGATATATGGACAAAAGAAGGGACTGGAATCATTCATATAGTGTTTATAAATATATGGAGTAAAGCAGGGGCTGGAATCATTCATATAGTGTTTATAGATACATGGAGTAAAGCAGGGACTGGAATCATTCATATAGTGTTTATAGATACATGGAGTAAAGCAGGGGCTGGAATCATTCATGTAGTGTTTATAGATACATGGACTAAAGCAGGGGCTGGAATCATTCATATAGTGTTTATAGATACATGGAGTAAAGCAGGGGCTGGAATCATTCATTTAGTGTTTATAGATACATGGACTAAAGCATGGGCTGGAATCATTCATATAGTGTTTATAGATACATGGACTAAAGCAGGGACTGGAATCATTCATATAGTGTTTATAGATACATGGACTAAAGCAGGGACTGGAATCATTCATATCGTGTTTATAGATACATGGAGTAAAGCAGGGACTGGAATCATTCATATAGTGTCTATAGATATATGGAGTAAAGCAGGGACTGGAATCATTCATATAGTGTTTATAGATATATGGAGTAAAGCAGGGACTGGAATCATTCATATAGTGTTTATAGATACATGGACTAAAGCAGGGACTGGAATCATTCATATAGTGTTTATAGATACATGGACTAAAGCAGGGACTGGAATCATTCATATAGTGTTTATAGATATATGGACTAAAGCAGGGACTGGAATCATTCATATAGTGTTTATAGATATATGGAGTAAAGCAGGGACTGGAATCATTCATATAGTGTTTATAGATACATGGACTAAAGCAGGGGCTGAAATCATTCATATAGTGTTTATAGATATATGGAGTAAAGCAGGGGCTGGAATCATTCATATGGTGTTTATAGATACATGGACTAAAGCAGGGACTGGAATCATTCATATAGTGTTTATAGATACATGGAGTAAAGCAGGGGCTGGAATCATTCATATAGTGTTTATAGATACATGGACTAAAGCAGGGACTGGAATCATTCATATGGTGTTTATAGATACATGGACTAAAGCAGGGACTGGAATCATTCATATAGTGTTTATAGATACATGGAGTAAAGCAGGGACTGGAATCATTCATATAGTGTTTACAGATACATGGAGTAAAGCAGGGACTGGAATCATTCATATAGTGTTTATAGATACATGGACTAAAGCAGGGACTGGAATCATTCATATAGTGTTTATAGATACATGGAGTAAAGCAGGGACTGGAATCATTCATATAGTGTTTATAGATACATGGACTAAAGCAGGGACTGGAATCATTCATATAGTGTTTATAGATACATGGACTAAAGCAGGGACTGGAATCATTCATATAGTGTTTATAAATATATGGACTAAAGCAGGGGCTGGAATCATTCATATAGTGTTTATAGATACATGGACTAAAGCAGGGACTAGAATCATTCATATAGTGTTTATAGATACATGGAGTAAAGCAGGGACTGGAATCATTCATATAGTGTTTATAAATATATGGACTAAAGCAGGGGCTGGAATCATTCATATAGTGTTTATAGATACATGGAGTAAAGCAGGGACTGGAATCATTCATATAGTGTTTATAGATACATGGAGTAAAGCAGGGACTGGAATTATTCATAGTGTTTATAGATACATGGAGTAAAGCAGGGACTGGAATCATTCATATGGTGTTTATAGATACATGGACTAAAGCAGGGACTGGAATCATTCATATAGTGTCTATAGATACATGGACTAAAGCAGGGGCTGGAATCATTCATATGGTGTTTATAGATACATGGACTAAAGCAGGGACTGGAATCATTCATATAGTGTTTATAAATACATGGACTAAAGCAGGGGCTGGAATCATTCATATAGTGTTTATAGATACATGGACTAAAGCAGGGACTGGAATCATTCATATAGTGTTTATAGATACATGGAGTAAAGCATGGGCTGGAATCATTCATATCGTGTTTATAGATATATAGAGTAAAGCAGGGACTGGAATCATTCATATAGTGTTTATAGATACATGGAGTAAAGCAGGGACTGGAATTATTCATAGTGTTTATAGATATATGGAGTAAAGCAAGGACTGGAATCATTCATATAGTGTTTATAGATACATGGACTAAAGCAGGGACTGGAATCATTCATATAGTGTTTATAGATACATGGAGTAAAGCAGGGACTGGAATCATTCATATAGTGTTTATAGATACATGGACTAAAGCAGGGACTGGAATCATTCATATAGTGTTTATAGATACATGGAGTAAAGCATGGGCTGGAATCATTCATATAGTGTTTATAGATATATGGACTAAAGCAGGGACTGGAATCATTCATATAGTGTTTATAAATATATGGAGTAAAGCAGGGACTGGAATCATTCATATAGTGTTTATAGATATATGGACTAAAGCAGGGACTGGAATCATTCATATAGTGTCTATAGATACATGGAGTAAAGCATGGGCTGGAATCATTCATATCGTGTTTATAGATACATGGACTAAAGCAGGGACTGGAATCATTCATATAGTGTTTATAGATACATGGAGTAAAGCATGGGCTGGAATCATTCATATAGTGTTTATAGATACATGGAGTAAAGCTGGGGCTGGAATCATTCATATAGTGTTTATAGATATATGGAGTAAAGCATGGGCTGGAATCATTCATATAGTGTTTATAGATACATGGACTAAAGCAGGGACTGGAATCATTGATATAGTGTTTATAGATATATGGAGTAAAGCAGGGACTGGAATCATTCATATCGTGTTTATAGATACATGGACTAAAGCAGGGACTGGAATCATTCATATAGTGTTTATAGATACATGGACTAAAGCATGGGCTGGAATCATTCATATAGTGTTTATAGATACATGGAGTAAAGCTGGGGCTGGAATCATTCATCGTGAGCATAAAAAAAGCCTGAGGGTTTTATACCTTAATGCGAGAAGCATCAGGAACAAGGTAGATGAATTAGCTGTGGAAATAGAGGTTAATAATTATGATCTAATTGGGATTACGGAAACATGGTTGCAGGGTGAGCAGGGCTGGGAGCTTAACATACAGGGGTATTCAGTATTTAGGAAGGATCGACAAAAAAGAAAGGGAGGAGGGGTAGCATTGCTAGTAAAAGAGGGGATAAATGCAATTGAAAGGAAGGATATTAACTCAGTTAATACAGAATCTATATGGGTGGAGCTAAGAAATAGCGAGGGGCGAAAAACATTAATAGGAGTGGTATATAGGCCTCCAAATAGTAAAATAGAGGTTAGGGAGGGCATCACGAGGGAAATTAGAGAAGCGTGCAATAAGAGCACAGCTGTCATCATAGGTGACTTTAACTTACATATAGATTGGACTAGCCTAATCAGTAAAAATAATGAGGAGGAGGAATTCCTTGAGTGTTTGAGGGATGGTTATCTGGATCAATATGTCGAGGAACCAACTCGGGAACAGGCTATATTGGACTGGGTACTGTGCAATGAGAAGGGACTAATCAGTAATCTTGTTGTACGGGGACCCTTGGGTCAGAGCGATCATAACATGATCGATTTCTCACTCGAAATGGAGAGCGAAGAAATTGACTCAGAGACTAAGGTCCTGAATTTAAACAAGGGGAATTATGATGCCATGAGACGGGAACTGAGTAGGTCTGATTGGACAACGTTCCTGGGAGGACTGGAGGTAGATAAACAATGGCAAACATTTAAAGATAGAATGACAAAATTGCAAAAATTGTTTATACCAATCTGGCATAAAAGGAAATCTAAAAAGGTGACTCAACCGTGGATAACAGGGGAAATTAGAGACAGCATAAAATCCAAAGATAGGGCGTATAAAATAGCCAAAAAAAGCGCCAGAGCGGAAGATTGGGAACAGTTTAAGATAGAGCAAAGGAGGGCAAAGGGCATAATCAAGAGGGGCAAAATAGCTTACGAAAACAAGCTGGCGGAAAATATAAAAACTAACTCCAAAAGCTTTTATAAGTATATCAAAAGGAAAAGACTGGTGAAAACCAAAGTTGGTCCATTGCAGTCAGATACGGGGGAATATATAATGGGAAATAAGGAAATGGCAGATCAACTAAATGCATACTTTGGGTCAGTCTTTACGAAGGAAGACACAAAAAACCTCCCTGGGATATCGGGAAAAATAGGGACATTGGCAAAGGAGGAACTGACGCAAATCAATATCTCTAAGGATATGGTGTTAAGGAAGCTAAAGGGATTGAAGGTGGACAAATCCCCAGGGCCTGATAACATGCATCCTAGGGTACTGAAGGAGGTGGCCCTAGAGATAGCGGATGCACTAAGGATGATTTTTCAGAATTCATTAGACTCGGGAACAGTGCCGATGGATTGGAGGGTAGCTAACGTTACCCCACTATTCAAAAAGGGGGGTAGGGAAAAAGCAGGTAATTACAGACCTGTAAGCCTTACATCAGTTGTGGGCAAAATGCTGGAGTCCATCATTAAGGATGAAATAGCGGAGCACTTAGCAAATGGGGACAGGATAGGACAGAGTCAACATGGATTTACAAAGGGTAAATCGTGCTTGACTAATCTATTGGAATTTTTTGAGGGAGTAACTGGTAGAATAGATGGGGGAGAGCCAGTAGATGTGGTGTACCTGGACTTCCAAAAGGCCTTCGATAAGGTCCCACATAAAAGATTAGCATGGAAAATTGAGGCTCATGGGATAAAGGGGAAAGTTTTGGCGTGGATAGGGAACTGGCTGTCAGATAGAAAACAGAGAGTTGGAATAAACGGCTCATTTTCTGAATGGCAGGCAGTAACAAGTGGGGTACCACAGGGATCTGTCCTGGGCCCCCAGCTGTTCACAATTTACATTAATGACCTGGATCAGGGAGTCGGATGCAGCATTTCCAAATTTGCAGACGACACTAAACTAGGAGGGGGGGTGGGCTCAGAGGAAGAGACCAGGAAGCTCCAGAGCGATTTGGACAGACTGGGCGATTGGGCGGATAAATGGCAGATGCACTATAATGTGGACAAGTGCGAAGTTATCCACCTTGGGTGCAGGAACGGGAGGGCAAATTATTATTTAAATGGCAATAGATTGGGAGAGGGGGAAGTACAGAGAGACCTGGGTGTTCTTGTACACCAGTCACTGAAGGCGAGCATGCAGGTGCAACAGGCGGTCAAGAAGGCAAACGGTATGCTGGCCTTCATAGCAAAAGGGTTAGAATACAGGAACAGGGATACCTTGCTGCAGCTGTACAGGGCACTGGTGAGACCACACCTCGAGTACTGTGTACAGTTTTGGTCGCCTCATCTGAGGAAGGATGTTCTTGCCATGGAGGGGGTGCAGCGGCGATTCACCAGGCTGATACCAGGAATGGCGGGAATGACCTATGAGGAGAGACTATGTAGTTTAGGGATGTACACACTGGAGTTTAGAAGATTGAGAGGGGACCTCATAGAAGTGTATAAAATTCTGACAGGTCTAGACAGACTGGATGCAGAAGGAATGTTTCCCTTGGCGGGTGAGAACAGAACTAGAGGACATAATTTAAGGATAAGGGCTAAACCATTTAGGACAGAGATGAGGGGGAATTTCTTCACTCAGAGAGTGGTGAACCTGTGGAACTCATTGCCACAGAGGGCAGTGTATGCCAGCTCATTAAATATATTTAAGAGGGAATTAGATATATTTCTACGGGCAAAAGGGGTTAAGGGTTACGGAGAGAAGGCGGGGACGGGATACTGAATTAAAGGATCAGCCATGATCTCATTAAATGGCGGAGCAGGCACGAAGGGCCGAATGGCCTACTCCTGCTCCTATCTTCTATGTATGTATCTATGTATATAGTGTTTATAGATACATGGACTAAAGCAGGGACTGGAATCATTCATATCGTGTTTATCGATACATGGAGTAAAGCAGGGACTGGAATCATTGATATAGTGTTTATAGATATATGGAGTAAAGCTGGGGCTGGAATCATTCATATAGTGTTTATAGATACATGGACTAAAGCAGGGACTAGAATCATTCATATAGTGTTTATAGATACATGGAGTAAAGCAGGGGCTGGAATCATTCATATAGTGTTTATAGATATATGGAGTAAAGCAGAGGCTGGAATCATTCATATAGTGTTTATAGATACATGGACTAAAGCAGGGACTGGAATCATTCATATAGTGTTTATAGATACATGGACTAAAGCAGGGACTGGAATCATTCATATAGTGTTTATAGATACATGGAGTAAAGCAGGGGCTGGAATCATTCATATAGTGTTTATAGATACATGGACTAAAGCAGGGACTGGAATCATTCATATAGTGTTTATAGATACATGGAGTAAAGCATGGACTGGAATCATTGATATATTGTTCATAGATACATGGAGTAAAGCAGGGACTGGAATCATTCATGTAGTGTTTATAGATGCATGGACTAAAGCAGGGACTGGAATCATTCATATAGTGTTTATAGATACATGGACTAAAGCATGGGCTGGAATCATTCATGTAGTGTTTATAGATATATGGACTAAAGCAGGGACTGGAATCATTCATATAGTGTTTATAGATACATGGACTAAAGCAGGGACTGGAATCATTCATATAGTGTTTATAGATACATGGACTAAAGCAGGGACTGGAATCATTCATATAGTGTTTATAGATACATGGAGTAAAGCAGGGGCTGGAATCATTCATATAGTGTTTATAGATACATGGACTAAAGCAGGGATTGGAATCATTCATATAGTGTTTATAGATATATGGACTAAAGCAGGGACTGGAATCATTCATATCGTGTTTATAGATACATGGAGTAAAGCAGGGGCTGGAATCATTCATATAGTGTTTATAGATACATGGACTAAAGCATGGACTGGAATCATTGATATAGTGTTTATAGATACATGGACTAAAGCATGGGCTGGAATCATTCATATAGTGTTTATAGATACATGGACTAAAGCAGGGACTAGAATCATTCATATAGTGTTTATAGATACATGGAGTAAAGCAGGGGCTGGAATCATTCATATAGTGTTTATAGATATATGGAGTAAAGCAGGGACTGGAATCATTGATATAGTGTTTATAGATATATGGAGTAAAGCTGGGGCTGGAATCATTCATATAGTGTTTATAGATACATGGACTAAAGCAGGGACTAGAATCATTCATATAGTGTTTATAGATACATGGACTAAAGCAGGGACTGGAATCATTCATAGTGTTTATAGATACATGGACTAAAGCAGGGATTGGAATCATTCATATAGTGTTTATAGATACATGGACTAAAGCAGGGATTGGAATCATTCATATAGTGTTTATAGATATATGGACTAAAGCAGGGACTGGAATCATTCATATAGTGTTTATAGATATATGGAGTAAAGCAGGGAGTGGAATCATTCATATAGTGTTTATAGATACATGGACTAAAGCAGGGACTGGAATCATTGATATAGTGTTTATAGATACATGGACTAAAGCAGGGACTGGAATCATTCATATAGTGTTTATAGATACATGGACTAAAGCAGGGACTGGAATCATTCATATAGTGTTTATAGATATATGGACTAAAGCAGGGACTGGAATCATTCATATAGTGTTTATAGATACATGGACTAAAGCAGGGACTGGAATCATTCATATAGTGTTTATAGATACATGGACTAAAGCATGGACTGGAATCATTCATATAGTGTTTATAGATACATGGAGTAAAGCAGGGGCTGGAATCATTCATATAGTGTTTATAGATACATGGAGTAAAGCAGGGGCTGGAATCATTCATATAGTGTTTATAGATATATGGAGTAAAGCAGGGACTGGAATCATTCATATAGTGTTTATAGATACATGGAGTAAAGCAGGGGCTGGAATCATTCATATCGTGTTTATAGATACATGGACTAAAGCAGGGACTGGAATCATTCATATAGTGTTTATAGATACATGGAGTAAAGCAGGGGCTGGAATCATTCATATAGTGTTTATAGATATATGGAGTAAAGCAGGGGCTGGAATCATTTCATATAGTGTTTATAGATACATGGACTAAAGCAGGGACTGGAATCATTCATATAGTGTTTATAGATACATGGACTAAAGCAGGGACTGGAATCATTCATATAGTGTTTATAGATATAGAGTAAAGCAGGGACTGGAATCATTCATATAGTGTTTATAGATACATGGAGTAAAGCAGGGGCTGGAATCATTCATATAGTGTTTATAGATACATGGACTAAAGCAGGGACTGGAATCATTCATATAGTGTTTATAGATATAGAGTAAAGCAGGGACTGGAATCATTCATATAGTGTTTATAGATACATGGTCTAAAGCAGGGACTGGAATCATTCATATAGTGTTTATAGATACATGGTCTAAAGCAGGGACTGGAATCATTCATATAGTGTTTATAGATACATGGAGTAAAGCAGGGACTGGAATCATTCATAGTGTTTATAGATACATGGAGTAAAGCAGGGACTGGAATCATTCATATAGTGTTTATAGATACATGGACTAAAGCATGGGCTGGAATCATTCATATCGTGTTTATAGATACATGGTCTAAAGCAGGGACTGGAATCATTCATATAGTGTTTATAGATACATGGAGTAAAGCAGGGACTGGAATCATTCATATAGTGTTTATAGATACATGGAGTAAAGCAGGGACTGGAATCATTCATATAGTGTTTATAGATACATGGACTAAAGCATGGGCTGGAATCATTCATATAGTGTTTATAGATACATGGACTAAAGCATGGGCTGGAATCATTCATATCGTGTTTATAGATACATGGAGTAAAGCATGGGCTGGAATCATTGATATCGTGTTTATAGATATATGGAGTAAAGCAGGGGCTGGAATCATTCATATAGTGTTTATAGATACATGGACTAAAGCAGGGACTGGAATCATTCATATAGTGTTTATAGATACATGGACTAAAGCAGGGGCTGGAATCATTCATACAGTGTTTATAGATATATGGACTAAAGCAGGGGCTGGAATCATTCATATCGTGTTTATAGATACATGGACTAAAGCAGGGACTGGAATCATTCATATAGTGTTTATAGATACATGGACTAAAGCAGGGGCTGGAATCATTCATACAGTGTTTATAGATACATGGACTAAAGCAGGGGCTGGAATCATTCATATAGTGTTTATAGATACATGGACTAAAGCAGGGGCTGGAATCATTCATATAGTGTTTATAGATACATGGACTAAAGCAGGGGCTGGAATCATTCATATAGTGTTTATAGATATATGGAGTAAAGCATGGGCTGGAATCATTGATCGTGTCTATAGATACATGGACTAAAGCAGGGACTGGAAACATTTATCAACATATCAATAAGATAAAAATAATGAAAAAAATCCAGTGGATTCACTATAAAATGTATTTTATTTATCATGTAATCAATAAGCAAATATATATTTTGACATTCAAATAAATAGATAAGTAAATGCAGTAATTATATAAATATGTTGATCAGAGCCCCCTCACTATCAGAACCCCCTCGCTGTGTGTCCCGTGTCCCCCCCCCCCCAAGCTTTGAAAGTGTCATCGCTGTTGTAATGTAGGAAACACGGCAACCAGTTTTGCGCACAGCAAGCTCCCAGAAAGAGCAATGAGCAGGTCAGTAGTGGCAGTGGGGTGTGTAAGCAGAGGACACAGATTTAAGATGAATGGCAAACGGACCCGAGCGAGAGATGAGGTGAAATAATTTTCTGCAGGGCGTTGTGATCGCGAATGATCTACCTGAAAGGGCGGTGGAAGCAGATTCAATGGTAACTTTCAGGGCTGGGGAGAAGGAGCAGGGGGAGTGGGACTAATCGGAGCGCTCTTTCCAAGAGCCGGCACGATGGGCCGAATGGCCTCCTCCTGTGCTGTATCGTTCTCCCATTCTAAGATGCTTTGCCTCGGTTACCCAACAGAAGGTATTGACGGGGGCACAGGTGTTGTAACACAGCAGTCCTGCGAGCTGGCCAATCCTAGGCCACTGGCCAGTCAATTCACCTTCACTTCAAACGCCTCTTCACTTATTAGCACTTTCGAAACTGTCCGAGATATTTGCATCTAAACAATTGCCGTCGTTTATTCACTGTTTTTGTTCGCGATCACTTTTCTTTTGTAAGACGGAACATCATTTATTTGTAAATTATTCTTTAAAAAAGCAAATTATTATTTAAATGGAGAGAGATGACAAAATGCCGCAGTTCAGAGGGACCTGGGGGTCCTTGAGCATGAAACACAAAAAGTTAACATGCAAGTCATCAAAAAGGCAAGTGGAATGTTGGCCTTTATTTTAAGGGGGTATGGAGTATAAAAGTAGGGAAGTCCTGCTACAACTGTACAGGGTATTGGTGAGACCACACCTGGAGAACTGCGTACAGTTCTGGTCTCCTTATTTAAGGAGGGATATACTTGCATTGGAGGCAGTTCAGAGACGATTCACTCGGTTAATTCCAGAGATGAGGGGGTTGACTTATGAAGAAAGGTTGAGCAGGTTGGGCCTATACTCATTGGAGTTTAGAAGAATGAGAGGTAATCATATTGAAACATATAAGATACTGAGGGGGCTCGACAAGGTAGATGCGGAGAGGATGTTTCCCCTCGTGGGGAAATCTAGAACTCGGGGGCACAGTCTCAGAATAAAGGGTCGCCCTTTTAGAACTGAGATGAGGAGGAATTTCTTCTCTCAGAGGGTCGTAAATCTGTGGGATTCTCTGCCCCAGAGAGCCGTGGAGGCTGGGTCATTGAATACATTTAAGGTGGAGATAGACAGATTTTGCAAGATAAGGGAGTGAAGGGTTATGGGGAGTGGGCTGGGAAGGGGCTTTGAGCCCAAGATCAGCCCTGATCTTATTGAATGGCGGAGCAGGCTCGAGGGGCCGAGTGGCCTATTCCTGCTCCTGTTTCTTATGTTCTGTATCCGTTTATTTATTCTGTTTGCCCCCCCGCTGATTGTGTACATATTTATCTACGTTTAGGTATGTTCCTTTATTTTATATACGAACAACAACAACTTGTATTTATATAGCACCTTTAACGTAGAAAACATCCCAAGGTGCTTCACAGGAATGATCAGCAACAAAATTTGACACCGAGCATCATAAGGAGACATTAGGACAAGCAGTAGGTTTAAAGAGCATCTTTAAGGATGAGGGAGAGGCGGAGAGGTTTAGGGAGGGAATTCCAGAGCTTAGGGCCCAGGCAGCTGAAGGCACGGCCGCCAGTGGTGGAGCGATTAAAATCGGGGGATGCACAAGAGTCCAGAATTGGAGGAGCGCAGAGATCTCGGCGGGTTGTAGGAGCTGGAGGAGGTTACAGAGATAGGGAGGGTTGTAGGGCTGGTGTAGGTTACAGAGATAGGGAGGGTTGTAGGGGCTGGTGTAGGTTACAGAGATAGGGAGGGTTGTAGGAGCTAGAAGAGTTTACAGAGATAGGGAGTGTTGTAGGGGCTGGAGGAGGTTACAGATAGGGAGGGTTGTCGGGCTGGAGGAGGTTACAGAGATAGGGAGGGTTGTAGGGGCTGGAGGAGGTTACAGAGATAGGGAGGGTTGTAGGGGCTGGAGGAGGTTACAGAGATAGGGAGGGTTGTAGGGCTGGAGGAGGTTACACATAGGGAGGGTTGTCGTGCTGGAGGTTACAGATAGGGAGGGTTGTTGGGGCTGGAGGAGGTTACAGAGATAGGGAGGGTTGTAGGGGCTGGAGGAGGTTACAGAGATAGGGAGGGTTGTTGGGGCTGGTGGAGGTTACAGAGATAGGGAGGGTTGTAGGGCTGGAAAAGGTTACAGAGATAGGGAGGGTTGTAGGGGCTGGAGGAGGTTACAGAGATAGGGGGGGCTGGAGGAGGTTACAGAGATAGGGAGGGTTTTGGGGGCTGGAGGAGGTTACAGAAATGGGGAGGGTTGTGGGGCTGGAGGAGGTTACAGAGATGGGGAGGGTTGTGGGGCTGGAGGAGGTTACTGAGATGGGGAGGGTTGTTGGGGCTGGAGGAGGTTACAGAGATGGGGAGGGTTGTGGGGCTGGAGGAGGTTACTGAGATGGGGAGGGTTGTAGGGGCTGGAGGAGGTTACAGAGATGGGGAGGGTTGTAGGGCTGGAGGAGTTTACAGAGATAGGGAGGGTTGTAGGGCTGGAGGAGTTTACAGAGATAGGGAGGGTTGTAGGGCTGGAGGAGGTTACTGAGATGGGGAGGGTTGTAGGGGCTGGAGGAGGTTACAGAGATAGGGAGGGTTGTAGGGCTGGAGGAGGTTACAGAGATGGGGAGGAGTTGTGCGACGCCATAGAGTGATTTGAAAACAAGGATGAGAATTTTAAAATCAAGGTGGTGCTGGACCGGGAGCCTGTGTAGGCCAACGAGCACAGGGGTGGGGGTTGCGGGTGATGGGTGAACAGGAGTTGGTGCGAGGCAGGATACGAGGCAGCAGAGTTTTGGATTAGCTCAACTCCTGTGTTCCAGTGATGTCAGTGGGATCTTTTATGTCCCACTTGAGAGGGCAGACAGGGTCTTGGTTTAACGTCCCATCCCAAAAGGCTTTCCATGTGGTGGGATCGGGGGTCTGTTCCCCGGGAGTCCCCCCACACATCACACTGGGTTTGTCATCCCCTTGACATGGTTAGTAGCTGGTTAGAGGTCGGTCTGATAGGAGCAGGAGGAGGCCATTCACCCCCTCGAACCTGTTCCGCCATTCAATGTGTTTATGGCTGTCCTGTGTTTTGGCTCCATATCCTTTTATACCCGTGTCTCGCTACAACCTATCGACCTCAGATTTAAAGTGATTAATTGAGCTGGAATCTACTGCTTTCTGCGGGATGGAGTTCCACACTGCTCCCACCCTTTGTGTGAAGTGTTTCCTAACCCCTCTCCTGAACGGCCTGGCTCTGACTTTAAGCTGATGTCCCCCTTGTCCTAGGCTCCCCCCCCACCAGCAGGAGAAGTTTCTCTCTTATCAATTCCTTTCAAAATCCTAAAAACCTCAATCAGATCCCCCCATAATCTTCTATATTCCGGGGAACACGAGCCTAGTTGAAGTCACCTCTCCTCATAATCTAACCCTTAGAGCCCTGGGAACATTAAGGTGAATCTGTGCCGCACTCCATCCAAAGCCAATATATCCTTTCTAAGGTGCAGTGGCCAGAACTGTGCACAGTCCTCCAGATGTGATCTGGAGACCAGAACTGTGCACAGTAACTCCCAGTGTGATATGGAGACCAGAACTGTGCACAGTAACTCCAAGTGTGATATGGAGACCAGAACTGTGCACAGTAACTCCCAGTGTGATATGGAGACCAGAACTGTGCACAGTGCTCCAAGTGTGATCTGGAGACCAGAACTGTGCACAGTAACTCCCAGTGTGATATGGAGACCAGAACTGTGCACAGCAACTCCCAGTGTGATATGGAGACCAGAACTGTGCACAGTAACTCCAAGTGTGATATGGAGACCAGAACTGTGCACAGTAACTCCCAGTGTGATATGGAGACCAGAACTGTGCACAGTAACTCCAAGTGTGATATGGAGACCAGAACTGTGCACAGTAACTCCCAGTGTGATATGGAGACCAGAACTGTGCACAGTAACTCCAAGTGTGATATGGAGACCAGAACTGCACAGTAACTCCAAGTGTGATATGGAGACCAGAACTGTGCACAGTAACTCCAAGTGTGATATGGAGACCAGAACTGTGCACAGTAACTCCAAGTGTGATATGGAGACCAGAACTGTGCACAGTAACTCCCAGTGTGATATGGAGACCAGAACTGTGCACAGTATTCCCAGTGTGATATGGAGACCAGAACTGTGCACAGTAACTCCCAGTGTGATATGGAGACCAGAACTGTACACAGTAACTCCCAGTGTGATATGGAGACCAGAACTGTGCACAGTAACTCCCAGTGTGATATGGAGACCAGAACTGTACACAGTAACTCCCAGTGTGATATGGAGACCTGAACTGTGCACAGTGCTCCAAGTGTGATATGGAGACCAGAACTGTGCACAGTAACTCCCAGTGTGATATGGAGACCAGAACTGTGCACAGCAACTCCCAGTGTGATATGGAGACCAGAACTGTGCACAGTAACTCCAAGTGTGATATGGAGACCAGAACTGTGCACAGTAACTCCCAGTGTGATATAGAGACCAGAACTGTGCACAGTAACTCCCAGTGTGATATGGAGACCAGAACTGTGCACAGTAACTCCCAGTGTGATCTGGAGACCAGAACTGTGCACAGTAACTCCCAGTGTGATATGGAGACCAGAACTGTGCACAGTAACTCCCAGTGTGATATGGAGACCAGAACTGTGCACAGTAACTCCCAGTGTGATATGGAGACCAGAACTGTGCACAGTAACTCCCAGTGTGATCTGGAGACCAGAACTGTGCACAGTAACTCCCAGTGTGATATGGAGACCAGAACTGTGCACAGCAACTCCCAGTGTGATATGGAGACCAGAACTGTGCACAGTAACTCCAAGTGTGATATGGAGACCAGAACTGTGCACAGTAACTCCCAGTGTGATATAGAGACCAGAACTGTGCACAGTAACTCCCAGTGTGATATGGAGACCAGAACTGTGCACAGTAACTCCCAGTGTGATCTGGAGACCAGAACTGTGCACAGTAACTCCCAGTGTGATATGGAGACCAGAACTGTGCACAGTAACTCCCAGTGTGATATGGAGACCAGAACTGTGCACAGTAACTCCCAGTGTGATATGGAGACCAGAACTGTGCACAGTAACTCCCAGTGTGATCTGGAGACCAGAACTGTGCACAGTAACTCCCAGTGTGATATGGAGACCAGAACTGTGCACAGTAACTCCCAGTGTGATCTGGAGACCAGAACTGTACACAGTAACTCCCAGTGTGATCTGGAGACCAGAACTGTGCACAGTAACTCCCAGTGTGATCTGGAGACCAGAACTGTGCACAGTAACTCCCAGTGTGATATGGAGACCAGAACTGTGCACAGTAACTCCCAGTGTGATATGGAGACCAGAACTGTGCACAGTAACTCCCAGTGTGATATGGGGACCAGAACTGTGCACAGTAACTCCCAGTGTGATATGGAGACCAGAACTGTGCACAGTAACTCCAGGTGTGATGTAACCAGGGCTTTGTATAGCTGTTGCAAAACTTCCCTTTATATTCTAGCCTTCTAGTTATAAAGGCTATTAGCTTTTTTGATTATTTTTTGCATAGGATTTTGAGTACAGGAGCTAGGATGTCTTACTACAGTTATACAGGGCCTTGGTGAGACCACACCTGGAGCACTGTGTGCAGTTTTGGTCTCCTTACCTAAGAAAGGAAATACAGGAAACTTTGTGCTATCCGGCACCCATGGGACCGAGCTACTGCCGTTTTTTTAAAAGCTCCGGATAGACCAGCGTCAATGTTATCAGATAGGAGCTTTTCATCGCAGTATCTGACCACAAACACTGTTGCTCAGCAACAGCTTGTAAACACTCGGCCCGTACCTTGGAAGTGTCTCTGAAGCTGTTGCTAAGATACAGAGACGCTTTCTAGAGCCTGCCTGTGAAAAGCAGAAAAAAAACCTAACCAAAACGGCTGCTGATTTCTGCCGTTAGATCAAAGTTGCCGGACATTCAACTTCCGGATAGCGCAAAGTTTCCTGTACTTGCCATAGAGGGAGTGCAGCGAAGGTTCACCAGACTGATTCCTGGGATGGCAGGACTGTCGTATGAGGAGAGATTGGGTCGACTAGGCCTGTATTCACTAGAGTTTAGAAGAATGAGAGGGGATCTCATTGAAACGTATAAAATTCTGACAGGGCTAGACAGACTGGATGCAGGGAGGATGTTTCCCTTGGCTGGGGGGTCTAGAACGAGGGGGTCACAGTCTCAGGATTATGGGGTAGGACATTTAGGACTGAGATGAGGAGAAATGTCTTCACTCAGAGGGTGGTGAACCTGTGGAATTCTCTACCACAGAGGGCTGTGGAGGCCAAGTCACTGAATATATTTAAGAAGGAGATAGATAGATTTCTAGACACAAAAGGCATCAAGGGGTATGGGGAGAGAGCGGGAATATGGGATTGAGATAGAGGATCAGCCATGATCATATTGAATGGCGGAGCCGGCTCGAAGGGCCGAATGGCTGACTCCTCCGATGTTTCTATGTGCATAGTATATCCAGCACAGCAACAGGCCATTCGGCCCAACCAGTCCATGCCGGTGTTTATGCTCCACTCCAGCCTCCTCCTGTCTTTCCTCACCTAAACCTATCAGCGTAACCCTCTATTCCCTTCTCCCTCATATGCTTGTCTAGTCGCCCCTTAAATGCATCGATACTTTTCGCTTCAACCACCCCCTGTGGTAGCGAGTTCCACATTCTCAGCACACTCTGGGTGAAGAAGTTTCTCCTGAATTCCCGATTGGATTTCTTGGTGACTATCTTCTATCGATGACCTCTATCTAGTTTTGCTCTTCCCCACAAGTGGAAACACTCTTAATTTTAAAGACCTCAATTAGGTCACCCCCCAGCTTTCTCTTTTCAAGAAAAAAGAGACCCAGCCTGTTCATTTTTCCTGATATGTATACCCTCGCAGTTCTGGTATCATCCTTGTAAATCTTCTCTGCACCCTCTCCAGTGCCTCTATATATCCTTTTTATACAGGAAACTTTGGTTTATCCGGAGGTTGTCTGTCCGGAAACTTAGCTCTAACGGCAGAAATCAGCAGCCGTTTTGGTTAGGTTTTTTTTCTTCACCTAGCTTCTTTTTTTTTAACAGTCAGGCTCTGGAAAGCGTCTCTGTAGCTTAGCAACAGCTTCAGAGACGCTTCCAAGGTACGGGCCGAGTGTTTACAAGCTGTTGCTAAGCAACAGTGTTTGTTGTCAGATACGGAGATGAAAACCTCTGTATCCTTCAACATTAGCGCTGGTCTATCCGGAAGTTTTGATAGATCGGCAGCAGCTCGGTCCTGTCGGTGCCGGATATCGCGAAGTTTCCTGTAATATGGTGGCCAGAACTGTACACAGTACTCCCAGTGTGGTCTAACCAAGGTTCGATACAGGCCTAGCATAACATTCCTACTTTTCAATTCTATCCCTCTAGAAATAAACCCCAGTGCTTGGTTTGCTTTTTAAATCGCCTTATTAACCTGTGTCGTAACTTTTAGAATTTTGTGTATTTGTACCCCTGACCCCTTTGCCCCTCCTCCACATTTAGATTCTTATTTTCCAAGTACAGGAAACTTTGTGCTATCCGGAGGTGAGCTATCCGGCAATCTGGAGCCACCGGCAAAAATCAGCAGCCGTTTTTTATTTTTTTGTTTTTTTTGCTTTGTTTGAACAGTCAAGCTGTGCAAGGTCTGTAGCTATAGCAACAGCTTCAGCTACAGAGCTTGCAGGCCACACCCGAGTGTTTAGAAGCTGTTGCTAAGCAACAGTGTTTGTTGTCAAATACGGAGATAAGAATCTCCGTATCTCTCAACATTAACTCTGGAGAGTACGGCAGTTTTGATCCCGTGGGTGCCAGATAGCACAAAGTTTCCTGTACTCATTTTCTGACGGCTCCTTTTTGGAGATCTGTGTACATGGACCCCTAAATCTCTCTCTACCTCCAGCTTTTGACCATTTACATTGTATATTACATAGTATTTACAGGACAGAAACAGGCCATTCGGCCCAACAGGTCCGTGCCGGTGTTTCTGCTCCATACGAGCCTCGTCCCACCCCTCTTCATCTCACCCCATCACCATCCAGCTTCCCCTTAAATGTATTTCTGCAATTCGCCTCACCCACTCCCTGTGGCAGCGAGTTCCACATTCTCACCACTCTCTGGGTAAAGAAGTTTCTCCTGAATTCCCGATTGGATTTATTAGTGTCTATCTCATATTGACGGCCCCTAGTTCTGGTCTCGCCCACAGTGGAAACATCTCTACATTTACCCTATCGAAACCTTTCATACCCCCTCGTCTTCTCTTTCTAGAGAAAAGAGCCCCAGCCTGTTCAAACTTTCCTGATAGGTACAACCTCTCAGTTCTGGTATCACCCCTGTAAATCTGTTTTGCACCTTCTCCAGTGCCTCTATATCATTTTTATAATATGGAGACCAGAACTGTGCACAGTAACTCCCAGTGTGATATGGAGACCAGAACTGTGCACACTAACTCCCAGTGTGATATGGAGACCAGAACTGTGCACAGTAACTCCCAGTGTGATATGGAGACCAGAACTGTGCACAGTAACTCCCAGTGTGATATGGAGACCAGAACTGTGCACAGTAACTCCCAGTGTGATATGGAGACCAGAACTGTGCACAGTAACTCCCAGTGTGATATGGAGACCAGAACTGTACACAGTAACTCCCAGTGTGATATGGAGACCAGAACTGTGCACAGTAACTCCCAGTGTGATATTGAGACCAGAACTGTGCACAGTAACTCCCAGTGTGATATGGAGACCAGAACTGTGCACAGTAACTCCCAGTGTGATATGGAGACCAGAACTGTGCACAGTAACTCCAAGTGTGATATGGAGACCAGAACTGTGCACAGTAACTCCCAGTGTGATATGGAGACCAGAACTGTGCACAGTAACTCCAGGTGTGAAATGGAGACCAGAACTGTGCGCAGTAACTCCCAGTGTGATATGGAGACCAGAACTGTGCACAGTAACTGCAAGTATGATATGGAGACCAGAACTGTGCACAGTGCTCCAAGTGTGATATGGAGACCAGAACTGTGCTGTGTAACACAAAGCTGGGTGGGCGTGTGTGCTGTGAGGAGGATGCCGAGAAACTCCAGTATGATTTGGACAGGTTGGGTGATTGGGCAAAAGAATGGCAGATGCAATATAACGTGGATAAATGTGAGGTTATCCGCTTTGGTGGCAAAAACAGGAAGGCAGATTATTATCTGAATGGCAATGGATTGGGAGAAGGGGAAGTGCAACGAGACCTGGGTGTCCTTGTGCACCAGTCGCTGAAGGTAAGCATGCAGGTGCAGCAGACGGTTAAGAAGACAAATGGTATGTTGGCCTTCGTAGCGAGAGGGTTCGAGTACAGGAACAAGGATGCCTTGCTGCAGTTGTACAGGGCCTTGGTGAGACCACATCTTGAGTATTGTGTGCAGTTTTGGTCACCTTATCTGAGGAAGGATGTTCTTGCCATGGAAGGAGTTCAGCGAAGATTCACCAGGCTGATACCTGGGATGGCAGGAATGACGTATGAGGAGAGATTGGGTCGATTGGACTTGTACTCACTGGAGTTTAGAAGAATGAGAGGGGATCTCATTGAAACTTATAAAATTCTAACAGGACTAGACAGACTAGATGCAGGAAGGATGTTCCCGATGGTCGGGGAGTCCAGAACCAGGGGTCACAGTCTAAGGATAAGGGGTAAGCCATTTAGGACAGAGATGAGGAGGAATTTCATCACCCAGAGAGTGGTGAACCTGTGGAATTCTCTGCCACAGAGGGCGGTGGAGGCCAGTTCATTAAATATATTCAAGAAGGAGTTGGATATATTTCTTAAGGCTAAAGGGATCAAGGGGTATGGGGAGAAAGCAGGGACCGGGTACTGAATTTGGATGATCAGCCATGATCTCATTGAATGGCGGAACAGGCTCGAGGGGCCGAATGGCCTACTCCTGCTCCTATCTTCTATGTTTCTATGTATGGAGACCAGAACTGTGCACAGTAACTCCCAGTATGATGGTGACTAAAACTGCACAGTAACTCCAAGTGTGGTCTAACCAAGGTTCGAGACAAGTTTAACATAAAGTCAGTTCTATAAATAATGATGCGTTGTATATTTTCCGCTCTGCCATCAGTTTCGAACGAGGTTCCGGAGCACCCCTGTGTCTCCCCCGTCTCCAATCACGTCTTCGAGCGGCGCCTGATCGAGAAGTACATTGCGGAGAATGGGACAGACCCAATCAACGGGCAGCCCTTGTCCGAGGACCAGCTCATCGACATCAAAGGTAGGCCGACAGAGCGAGCGACCGTCGCTGGTTCACTCCGCCAGGAAAGGCCCAGGCTCCAACCCTGGCCTAGTGCTGTGTTAGCGTGATCTCTCACTCTGTGATACTGAGCCTCTCTCGCACACACTCTCTCCCCCGCCCCCCCTCCCCTGCTCTCTCTCGCTCACACACACACACACACACACACACGTACGTCCAGAAGAAGATAAGAAATAGGAGTAGGCCATTCGGTCCCTCGAGCCCGCTCCGCCATTCAATGAGATCATGGCTGATCATCCAAATTCAGTACCCTGTCCCTGCCTTCTCCCCATATCCCCTGATCCCTTTAGCCTTAAGAAATATATCCAACTCCTTCTTGAATATATTTAATGAATTGGCCTCTACTGCCGTCTGTGGTAGAGAATTCCACAGGTTCACCACTCTCTGGGTGAAGAAATTCCTCCTCATCTCAGTCCTAAATGGCCGACCCCTTATCCTTAGACTGTGACCCCTGGTTCTGGACTCTCCAGCCAGGGGAAACAACCTCTCAGCGTCTACCCTGTCAATCCCCCTCAGAATCTTATAGGTTTCAATGAGATCATCTCTCATTCTTCTAAACTCCAGAGAGTATCGGCTCAATCTCTCCTCATAGGACAGCCCTCTCACCCCAGGAATCAGTCTAGTGAACCTTCGTTGCACCGCCTCCAAGGCATGTATGGTCCCTTCTCAGATGAAGAGACCAAAACTGTGCGCAGTACCCAGGATTTTGAGCGGCATCGACATGGACTGCGCTCAGTAGAGGAGCGAATTCGACAAAGCTAAAAACTGAAAGCGCCGGTGATGAGATGCTTTGTTGTTTGTGTTCACAGCCAGCCACCCCATCCGACCGAAGCCTCCCTCAGCCACCAGCATCCCGGCGATCCTAAAGGCACTGCAGGATGAGTGGGTGAGTCTCTGTCCCTCTCGACAACCTCTTCCTTCAGAGCCAGGACCTTTAGCAGCCCCTCGCTGCTCTCCTTTCTCCTCCCTCCCTCCCGCGTTTCTCTAAAGAACTCTGCTCTCTTTCATCGCTTCCGCCCCCCTCACTCTCCCAAATAGTGCAGCCCGAATCCCCCTCCTACATACTCCCGACCCTGGGCTGCACCTACCCCTGGAATCTAATCGGGGGGTTCGGGGGGTTTATATATAGAATAGCAGATAACCCGGGAGTGAGTTACAGGCTGGAATCTAATCGAGGGATCTGTGGGGGTTTATGTATAGAATAGCAGATAACCCGGGACTGAGTTACAGGCTAGAATCTAATCGAGGGGTTCGGGGGGTTTATGTATAGAATAGCAGATACCCGGGAGTGAGTTACAGGCTGGAATCTAATCGAGGGGTTCGGGGGGTTTATATATAGAATAACAGATACCCAGGAGTGAGTTACAGGCTGGAATCTAATCGAGGGGTTCGGGGGGTTTATATATAGAATAACAGATACCCGGGACTGAGTTACAGGCTGGGATCTAATCGAGCGGTTCGGGGGGTTTATATATAGAATAGCAGATAACCCGGGACTGAGTTACAGGCTGGAATCTAATCGAGGGGTTCGGGGGGTTTATATATAGAATAACAGATACCCGGGAGTGAGTTACAGGCTGGAATCTAATCGAGGGATCTGTGGGGGTTTATGTATAGAATAGCAGATAACCCGGGACTGAGTTACAGGCTGGAATCTAATCGAGGGGTTCGGGGGGTTTATATATAGAATAACAGATACCCAGGAGTGAGTTACAGGCTGGAATCTAATCGAGGGGTTCGGAGGGTTTATATATAGAATAACAGATACCCAGGAGTGAGTTACAGGCTGGAATCTAATCGAGGGGTTCGGAGGGTTTATATATAGAATAACAGATACCCAGGAGTGAGTTACAGGCTGGAATCTAATCGAGGGGTTCGGGGGGTTTATATATAGAATAGCAGATAACCCGGGAGTGAGTTACAGGTGGAATCTAATCGAGGGGTTCGGGGTGGTTTATATATAGACTAACAGATACCCGGGAGTGAGTTACAGGCTGGAATCTAATCGAGGGGTTCGGGGTGGTTTATATATAGAATAACAGATACCCGGGAGTGAGTTACAGACTGGAATCTAATCGAGGGGTTCGGGGGGTTTATATATAGAATAACAGATACCCAGGAGTGAGTTACAGGCTGGAATCTAATCGAGGGGTTCGGGGGGTTTATATATAGAATAACAGATACCCAGGAGTGAGTTACAACCTGGAATCTAATCGAGGGGTTCGGGGGGGTTTATATATAGAATAACAGATACCCGGGAGTGAGTTACAGGCTAGAATCGAATCGGGGGATTTATATATAGAATAACAGATACCCGGGAGTGTGTTACAACCTGGAATCTAATCAAGGGGTTCGGGGGGGATTTATATATAGAATAACAGATACCCGGGAGTGAGTTACAACCTGGAATCTAATCGAGGGGTTCGGGGGGTTTATATATAGAATAACAGATACCTGGGAGTGAGTTACAGGCTGGAATCTAATCCAGGGGTTCAGGGGGTTTATATATAGAATAACAGATACCCGGGAGTGAGTTACAGACTGGAATCTAATCGAGGGGTTCGGGGGGTTTATATATAGAATAACAGATACCCGGGAGTGAGTTACAGACTGGAATCTATACGAGGGGTTCGGGGGTTTATATATAGAATAACAGATACCCGGGAGTGAGTTACAGGCTAGAATCTAATCGAGGGGTTCGGGGGGGTTTATATATAGAATAACAGATACCTGGGAGTGAGTTACAGGCTAGAATCGAATCGGGGGATTTATATCTAGAATAACAGATACCCGGGAGTGAGTTACAACCTGGAATCTAATCGAGGGGTTCGGGGGGATTTATATATAGAATAACAGATACCCGGGAGTGACTTACAACCTGGAATCTAATCGAGGGGTTCGGGGGATTTATATATAGAATAACAGATACCTGGGAGTGAGTTACAGGCTGGAATCTAATCGAGGGGTTCGGGGGGGTTTATATATAGAATAACAGATACCCGGGAGTGAGTTACAGGCTAGAATCTAATCGAGGGGTTCGGGGGGGTTTATATATAGAATAACAGATACCCGGGAGTGAGTTACAGGCTAGAATCGAATCGGGGGATTTATATATAGAATAACAGATACCCGGGAGTGAGTTACAACCTGGAATCTAATCGAGGGGTTCGGGGGGATTTATATATAGAATAACAGATACCCGGGAGTGACTTACAACCTGGAATCTAATCGAGGGGTTCGGGGGGTTTATATATAGAATAACAGATACCTGGGAGTGAGTTACAGGTTGGAATCTAATCCAGGGGTTCAGGGGGTTTATATATAGAATAACAGATACCCGGGAGTGAGTTACAGGCTGGAATCTAATCGAGGGGTTCGGGGTGGTTTATATATAGAATAACAGATACCCGGGAGTGAGTTACAGGCTGGAATCTAATCGAGGGGTTCGGGGTGGTTTATATATAGAATAACAGATACCCAGGAGTGAGTTACAGGCTGGAATCTAATCGAGGGGTTCGGAGGGTTTATATATAGAATAACAGATACCCAGGAGTGAGTTACAGGCTGGAATCTAATCGAGGGGTTCGGGGGGTTTATATATAGAATAGCAGATAACCCGGGACTGAGTTACAGGCTGGAATCTAATCGAGGGGTTCGGGGGGTTTATATATAGAATAACAGATACCCGGGAGTGAGTTACAGGTGGAATCTAATCGAGGGGTTCGGGGTGGTTTATATATAGACTAACAGATACCCGGGAGTGAGTTACAGGCTGGAATCTAATCGAGGGGTTCGGGGTGGTTTATATATAGAATAACAGATACCCGGGAGTGAGTTACAGACTGGAATCTAATCGAGGGGTTCGGGGGGTTTATATATAGAATAACAGATACCCAGGAGTGAGTTACAGGCTGGAATCTAATCGAGGGGTTCGGGGGGTTTATATATAGAATAACAGATACCCAGGAGTGAGTTACAACCTGGAATCTAATCGAGGGGTTCGGGGGGGTTTATATATGGAATAACAGATACCCGGGAGTGAGTTACAGGCTAGAATCGAATCGGGGGATTTATATATAGAATAACAGATACCCGGGAGTGTGTTACAACCTGGAATCTAATCAAGGGGTTCGGGGGGGATTTATATATAGAATAACAGATACCCGGGAGTGAGTTACAACCTGGAATCTAATCGAGGGGTTCGGGGGGTTTATATATAGAATAACAGATACCTGGGAGTGAGTTACAGGCTGGAATCTAATCCAGGGGTTCAGGGGGTTTATATATAGAATAACAGATACCCGGGAGTGAGTTACAGACTGGAATCTAATCGAGGGGTTCGGGGGGTTTATATATAGAATAACAGATACCCGGGAGTGAGTTACAGACTGGAATCTATACGAGGGGTTCGGGGGTTTATATATAGAATAACAGATACCCGGGAGTGAGTTACAGGCTGGAATCTAATCGAGGGATTCGGGGGTTTATATATAGAATAACAGATACCCGGGAGTGAGTTACAGGCTAGAATCTAATCGAGGGGTTCGGGGGGGTTTTTATATAGAATAACAGATACCTGGGAGTGAGTTACAGGCTAGAATCGAATCGGGGGATTTATATCTAGAATAACAGATACCCGGGAGTGAGTTACAACCTGGAATCTAATCGAGGGGTTCGGGGGGATTTATATATAGAATAACAGATACCCGGGAGTGACTTACAACCTGGAATCTAATCGAGGGGTTCGGGGGGTTTATATATAGAATAACAGATACCTGGGAGTGAGTTACAGGCTGGAATCTAATCGAGGGGTTCGGGGGGGTTTATATATAGAATAACAGATACCCGGGAGTGAGTTACAGGCTAGAATCTAATCGAGGGGTTCGGGGGGGTTTATATATAGAATAACAGATACCCGGGAGTGAGTTACAGGCTAGAATCGAATCGGGGGATTTATATATAGAATAACAGATACCCGGGAGTGAGTTACAACCTGGAATCTAATCGAGGGGTTCGGGGGGATTTATATATAGAATAACAGATACCCGGGAGTGACTTACAACCTGGAATCTAATCGAGGGGTTCGGGGGGTTTATATATAGAATAACAGATACCTGGGAGTGAGTTACAGGTTGGAATCTAATCCAGGGGTTCAGGGGGTTTATATATAGAATAACAGATACCCGGGAGTGAGTTACAGGCTGGAATCTAATCGAGGGGTTCGGGGTGGTTTATATATAGAATAACAGATACCCGGGAGTGAGTTACAGGCTGGAATCTAATCGAGGGGTTCGGGGTGGTTTATATATAGAATAACAGATACCTGGGAGTGAATTACAGACTGGAATCTAATCGAGGGGTTCGGGGGGTTTATATATAGAATAACAGATACCCGGGAGTGAGTTACAGGCTGGAATCTAATCGAGGGGTTTGGAGGTTTATATATCGAATAACAGAAACCCGGGAGTGAGTTACAGGCTGGAATCTAATCGAGGGGTTCGGGGGGTTTATATATAGAATAACAGATACCCGGGAGTGAGTTACAGACTGGAATCTAATCGAGGTGTTCGGGGGGTTTATATATAGAATAACAGATACCCGGGAGTGAGTTACAGGCTGGGATCTAATCGAGGGGTTTATATATAGAATAACAGATACCCGGGAGTGAGTTACAGGCTGGAATCTAATCGAGCGGTTCGGGGGGGTTTATATATAGAATAACAGATACCCGGGAGGGAGTTACAGGCTGGAATCTAATCGAGGGGTTCGGGGGTTTTTTTTATAGAATAACATACCCGGGAGTGAGTTACAGGCTGGAATCTAATCGAGGGGTTCGGGGGGTTTATATATAGAATAACAGATACCCGGGAGGGAGTTACAGGCTGGAATCTAATCGAGGGGTTCGGGGGGTTTATATATAGAATAACAGATACCCGGGAGTGAGTTACAGGCTGGAATCTAATCCAGGTGTTCAAGGAGTTTGGGGGTTTATGTACCGCCTGTCTGTCCCTCGCTGGCTGTTGCTGCACTTTCTCCCTGTCTGCTTTTTTTCTGTAGCTATCTTCCTGCCTTACTCGCAAGTTCCTTGCTCTCTCGCTGTCTCTTTGTCTGTGTCTCCCTCTCCCCCATCGCCTTTCTGTTGCTCTCTAGCTATCTGTCCAACCGTTAGCGTTTCTTTGGCTCACTCTTCCAGTCTTTCTCTCTCCCAGTCTGTCTCTCTCTCTCTCTCTCGCTCTCGCTCTCTCTCTCCCTCCACCCCCCCCCCCCCCCCCCACAAATCTGTCCTGTATGCTTGTCTGTCTATCCCCCTTTGTGTCTCTCGGTCTCCCTCATTCCCAGTCTTCCGGTCGGTCTCCCCCTCCCCCTCGAGGTGGCGGTGCCCCGGGGGTTGGGGGGGTGGGGTGCACGTCCTGCAAGCGGAACAGCCCTGATCCCGGATTCTTTCTCTCTTCTCTCCTACCCTCCAAGGATGCGGTGATGCTGCACAGCTTCACCCTCCGGCAGCAGCTGCAAACCACTCGCCAGGAGCTGTCGCACGCCCTCTACCAGCACGATGCCGCCTGCAGGGTCATCGCCCGTCTCACCAAGGAGGTGACCGCCGCCCGTGAAGGTACCGCCCGCCTGAGACCCCGCCGTCCAGCCTGCGGGGTAGTGAGGGGCAAAGGGTGGGATAGAGCAGGGGCAGAGTCCGACTGGGTTATAGGCCTGGGAGAGGTGGGAGAGGGTCAGACTGTGGGTTACAGGTCAGGGAGAGGGTCAGACTGGGGTTATAGGTCAGAGAGGAGGGAGGGTCAGACAGTGGGTTATAGGTCAGAGAGGAGGGAGAGGGTCAGACTGGGTTATAGGTCAGAGAGAGGAGGGACAGGGTCAGATTGTGGGTTATAGGTCAGAGGTGGGAGAGGTTCAGACTGGGTTATAGGTCAGAGGAGGGAGAGGGTCAGACTGGGTTATAGGTCAGAGGAGGGAGAGGGTCAGACTGTGGGTTATAGGTCAGGGGAGGGAGAGGGTCAGACTGGGTTATAGGTCAGAGTGGAGGGAGAGGGTCAGACTGTGGGCTATAGGTCAGAGGAGGGAGGGTCAGACTGTGGGTTATAGGTCAGAGAGGAGGGAGAGGGTCAGACTGGGTTATAGGTCAGAGAGGAGGGAGAGGGTCAGACTGGGTTATAGGTCAGAGAGGAGGGAGAGGGTCAGACTGTGGGTTTTTGGTCAGAGAGGAGGGAGAGGGTCAGACAGGGTTATAGGTCAGAGAGGAGGGAGAGGGTCAGACTGTGGGTTATAGGTCAGGGAGAGGGTCAGACTGTGGGTTATAGGTCAGAGTGGAGGGAGAGGGTCAGACTGGGTTATTGGTCAGAGAGGAGGGAGAGGGTCAGACTGGGTTATAGGTCAGAGGAGGGAGAGGGTCAGACTGTGGGTTATAGGTCAGAGGAGGGAGAGGGTCAGACTGGGTTATAGGTCAGAGTGGAGGGAGAGGGTCAGACTGTGGGCTATAGGTCAGAGGAGGGAGAGGGTCAGACTGTGGGTTATAGGTCAGAGAGGAGGGAGAGGGTCAGACTGGGTTATAGGTCAGAGAGGAGGGAGAGGGTCAGACTGGGTTATTGGTCAGAGAGGAGGGAGAGGGTCAGACTGTGGGTTAAAAGTCAGCGGAGGGAGAGGGTCAGACTGTGGGCTATAGGTCAGAGGAGGGAGTGGGTCAGACTGTGGGTTATAGGTCAGAGAGGAGGGAGAGGGTCAGACTGGGTTATAGGTCAGAGAGGAGGGAGAGGGTCAGACTGGGTTATAGGTCAGAGAGGAGGGAGAGGGTCAGACTGGGTTATAGGTCAGAGAGGAGGGAGAGGGTCAGACTGGGTTATAGGTCAGAGGAGGGAGAGGGTCAGACTGGGTTATAGGTCAGAGAGGAGGGAGAGGGTCCGACTGTGGGTTATAGCTCAGAGAGGTGGGAGAGGGTCAGACTGAGGGTTATAGGTCAGGGAGAGGTGGGAGAGGGTCAGACTGTGGGTTATAGGTCAGGGAGAGGAGGGAGAGGGTCTGACTGGGGCTATAGGTCAGGGAGAGGAGGGAGAGGGTCCGACTGTGGGTTATAGGTCAGAGAGGAGGGAGAGGGTCAGACTGTGGATTATAGGTCAGCGAGGAGGGAGAGGGTCAGACTGTGGGTTATAGGTCAGGGAGAGGGTCAGACTGTGGGTTAAAAGTCAGAGGAGGGAGAGGGTCAGACTGGGTTATAGGTCAGAGAGGAGGGAGAGGGTCAGACTGTGGGTTAAAAGTCAGCGGAGGGAGAGGGTCAGACTGTGGGCTATAGGTCAGAGGAGGGAGAGGGTCAGACTGGGTTATAGGTCAGAGAGGAGGGAGAGGGTCAGACTGGGTTATAGGTCAGAGAGGAGGGAGAGGGTCAGACTGTGGGTTATAGGTCAGAGAGGAGGGAGAGGGTCAGACTGTGGGTTATAGGTCAGAGAGGAGGGAGAGGGTCAGACTGTGGGTTATAGGTCAGAGAGGAGGGAGAGGGTCAGACTGGGTTATAGGTCAGAGGAGGGAGAGGGTCTGACTGTGGGTTATAGGTCAGAGAGGTGGGAGAGGGTCAGACTGTGGGTTATAGGTCAGGGAGAGGTGGGAGTGGGTCAGACTGTGGGTTATAGGTCAGGGAGAGGAGGGAGAGGGTCTGACTGGGGCTATAGGTCAGGGAGAGGAGGGAGAGGGTCAGACAGGGTTTTCGGTCAGAGAGGAGGGAGAGGGTCAGACTGAGGGTTATAGGTCAGCGAGGAGGGAGAGGGTCAGACTGTGGGTTATAGGTCAAAGAGGAGGGAGAGGGTCAGACTGGGTTATAGGTCAGAGAGAGGAGGGAGAGGGTCAGACTGGGTTATAGGTCAGAGAGGAGGGGGAGGGTCAGACTGTGGGTTATAGGTCAGGAGGGAGAGGGTCAGACTGTGTTAAAAGTCAGAGGAGGGAGAGGGTCAGACTGGGTTATCGGTCAGAGGAGGGAGAGGGTCAGACTGGGTTATAGGTCAGAGAGGAGGGAGAGGGTCAGACTGGGTTATAGGTCAGAAAGGAGAGAGAGGGTCAGACTGGGGTTATAGGTCAGAGAGAGGACGGAGAGGGTCAGATTGTGGGTTATAGGTCAGAGAGAGGAGGGAGAGGGTCAGACTGGGTTATAGGTCAGAGAGGAGGGAGGGGGTCAGACTGGGTTACAGGTCAGAGGAGGGAGAGAGTCAGACTGGGGGTTATAGGTCAGAGAGGAGGGAGAGGGTCAGACTGTGGGTTATAGGTCAGAGAGGAGGGAGAGGGTCAGACTGGGTTATAGGTCAGAGAGGTGGGAGAGGGTCAGACTGGGTTATAGGTCAGGGAGAGGGTCAGACTGAGGGTTATAGGTCAGGGAGAGGTGGGAGAGGGTCAGACTGGGTTATAGGTCAGGGAGAGGAGGGAGAGCGTCTGACTGGGTTATAGGTCAGAGGAGGGAGAGGGTCAGACTGGGTTATAGGTCAGAGAGGAGGGAGAGGGTCAGACTGGGTTATAGGTCAGGGAGAGGAGGGAGAGGGTCAGACAGGGTTATAGGTCAGAGGAGGGAGAGGGTCAGACTGTGGGTTATAGGTCAGAGGAGGGAGAGGGTCAGACTGTGGGTTATAGGTCAGAGGCGGGAGAGGGTCAGACTGAGGGTTATAGGTCAGAGAGGAGGGAGGGGGTCAGACTGAGGGATATTGGTCAGAGGAGGGAGAGGGTCAGACTGAGGGTTATAGGTCAGAGAGGAGGGAGGGGGTCAGACTGAGGGTTATCGGTCAGAGGAGGGAGAGGGTCAGACTGTGGGTTATAGGTCAGAGGAGGGAGAGGGTCAGACTGAGGGTTATAGGTCAGAGGCGGGAGAGGGTCAGACTGGGTTATAGGTCAGAGGCGGGAGAGGGTCAGACTGGGTTATAGGTCCGAGAGAGGAGGGAGAGGGTCAGACTGGGTTATAGGTCAGGGAGAGGAGGGAGAGGGTCAGACTGGGTTATTGGTCAGAGAGGTGGGAGAGGGTCAGACTGTGGGTTATAGGTCAGAGGAGGGAGAGGGTCAGACTGGGTTATAGGTCAGAGTGGAGGGAGATGGTCAGACTGTGGGTTATAGGTCAGAGAGGAGGGAGAGGGTCAGACTGTGGGTTAAAAGTCAGCGGAGGGAGAGGGTCAGACTGTGGGCTTTCGGTCAGAGGAGGGAGAGGGTCAGACTGGGTTATAGGTCAGAGAGGAGGGAGAGGGGTCAGACTGGGTTATAGGTCAGAGAGGAGGGAGAGGGTCAGACTGTGGGTTATAGGTCAGAGAGGAGGGAGAGGGTCAGACTGTGGGTTATAGGTCAGAGAGGAGGGAGAGGGTCAGACTGGGTTATAGGTCAGAGAGGAGGGAGAGGGTCAGACTGTGGGTTATAGGTCAGAGAGGAGGGAGAGGGTCAGACTGGGTTATAGGTCAGAGGAGGGAGAGGGTCCGACTGTGGGTTATAGGTCAGAGAGGTGGGAGAGGGTCAGACTGTGGGTTATAGGTCAGGGAGAGGGTCAGACTGAGGGTTATAGGTCAGGGAGAGGTGGGAGAGGGTCAGACTGTGGGTTATAGGTCAGGGAGAGGAGGGAGAGGGTCTGACTGGGGCTATAGGTCAGGGAGAGGAGGGAGAGGGTCAGACAGGGTTATAGGTCAGAGAGGAGGGAGAGGGTCAGACTGAGGGTTATAGGTCAGCGAGGAGGGAGAGGGTCAGACTGTGGGTTATAGGTCAAAGAGGAGGGAGAGGGTCAGACTGGGTTATAGGTCAGAGAGAGGAGGGAGAGGGTCAGACTGGGTTATAGGTCAGAGAGGAGGGGGAGGGTCAGACTGGGTTATAGGTCAGGAGGGAGAGGGTCAGACTGTGTTAAAAGTCAGAGGAGGGAGAGGGTCAGACTGGGTTATAGGTCAGAGGAGGGAGAGGGTCAGACTGTGGGTTATAGGTCAGAGAGAGGAGGGAGAGAGTCAGATTGTGGGTTATAGGTCAGAGGAGGGAGAGGGTCAGACTGGGTTATAGGTCAGAGAGGTGGGAGAGGGTCAGACTGTGGGTTATAGGTCAGAGGTGGGAGAGGGTCAGACTGGGTTATAGGTCAGAGAGGAGGGAGAGGGTCAGACTGGGTTATAGGTCAGAGAGGAGGGAGGGGGTCAGACTGGGTTACAGGTCAGAGGAGGGAGAGGGTCAGACTGTGGGTTATAGGTCAGAGAGGTGGGAGAGGGTCAGACTGTGGGTTATAGGTCAGAGGAGGGAGCGGGTCAGACTGGGTTATAGGTCAGAGGAGGGAGAGGGTCAGACTGAGGGTTATAGGTCAGAGGCGGGAGAGGGTCAGACTGGGTTTTTGGTCAGAGGCGGGAGAGGGTCAGACTGGGTTATAGGTCAGAGAGAGGAGGGAGAGGGTCAGACTGTGGGTTATAGGTCAGGGAGAGGAGGGAGAGGGTCGGACTGTGGGTTATAGGTCAGTGAGAGGAGGGAGAGGGTCAGACTGTGGGTTATAGGTCAGAGAGGAGGGAGAGGGTCAGACTGTGGGTTATAGGTCAGAGAGGAGGGAGAGGGTCAGACTGTGGGTTATAGGTCCCATACCTACTGGGGGAGGAGAGAAGCTGTGTAGCACTGGCAGCACACTATGTTACAGCTTGCCATGAACAGAGGGACAACCAGTAAACTAAGAAAAGAGTATATATAATTAATGCGAATGTATATTTATACACTCAGGGATATACCTGTTTATACACTATGAATTGAACTGCGTTTATGTGTTCAACCATGAATGTATTTTGATGCTTTGGCAACATAAGATGTACCTTATCATGCCAATAAAGTGATTTGAATTTGAATATAGGTCAGAGAGGAGGGAGAGGGTCAGACTGGGTTATAGGTCAGAGAGGAGGGAGAGGGTCAGATTGTGAGGTATAGGTCAGAGAGGAGGGAGAGGGTCAATCTGTCTTATAGTGCGACGATAGGAGGGGGAGGGACGGAGGGGGACAGAGACAAAGAGGGAGAGAGTCAGACTGCATTACAGCGTGGATATTTAAGGGATCGTGCGTGACTGTGATGCACAGACTAGTAGCCCCGTCAGTAAGCCCTACCTAGGCTCAGTGTATAACGCGGACTTGGGTTTAATAAATGTTCGGAGGGACCTGCTTTTAACCCCACGTGATCACTTCATAAACATCACATAAGAACAAAAGAAATAGGAGCAAGAGTAGACCATATGGCTCTCGGGTTTATTCACTAAGGTCATGGCTGATTTTCTATCTCATCTCCACTTCCCAACCTGATCCCCATATCCCTCGATTCCCTTAGTGCCCAGAAATCTCTCACTCCCAGTCCTGAATATACTCAGCGACTCCGCCTCCACAGCGCTCTGGGGCAGAGAATTCCAAAGATTCACCTCCCTCTGAGTGAAGACTTTCCTCCTCATCTCAGTCCTAAATGGCCGCCCCCTTATCCTGAGATTGTGACCCCTGGTTCTGGACTCCCCGACCATCGGGAACATCCTTCCTGCATCTAGTCTGTCCAGTCCTGTCAGAATTTTATAAGTTTCAATGAGACCCCCTCACATTCTTCTAAACTCCAGCGAGTATAAGCCCAATCGACCCAATCTCTCCTCATACGTCATTCCTGCCATCCCAGGTATCAGTCTGGTGAATCTTTGCTGAACTGCTTCCATGGCAAGAACATCCTTCCTCAGATAAGGCGACCAAAACTGCACACAATACTCAAGATGTGGTCTCACCAAGGCCCTGTACAACCGCAGCAAGACATCCTTGTTCCTGTACTCAAACCCTCTCGCTACGAAGGCCAACATACCATTTGCCTTCTTAACCGCCTGCCGCACCTGCATGCTTACCTTCAGCGACTGGTGCACAAGAACACCCAGGTCTCTCTGCACTTCCCCTTTTCCCAATCTATTGCCGTTCAGATAATAATCTGCCTTCCTGTTTTTGCCACCAAAGTGGATAACCTCGCATTTATCCACATTGGGCAAAAGCATAGCAGATGAAATATAATCACCCAACCTGTCCAAATCATCCTGGAGTTTCTCGGCATCCTCCTCACAGCACAGCACACACGCCCACCCAGCTTTGTGTCGTCTGCAAACTTGGAGATATTACATCTAGTTCCCTCGTCCAGATCATTAATATATATTGTGAACAGCTGGGGTCCTAGCACCAATCCCTGCGGTACCCCACTAGTCACTGCCTGCCACTCGGAAAAAGACCCGTTTATTCCAACTCTTTGCTTCCTGTCTGCCAACCAATTCTCTACGTCGTGTGAACATCTGTAACTCTTTCTCTTCACAGCTCTGGCTACACTGAAGCCCCAGGCGGGTTTGGCAGTGCCTCAGGCGGCGCCGGTTGCTCCAGCGGCGGCACCGGTAAGTACCGCACCTCCCCCGGGAAAGGGGCGGGCAATCCCGAGGGTGGGAGGAGGTAGATTCCCGGTTCAAACCGGCCAATGAAGCCTCGCGCCCGTTTCGCATCTGCTCAACGCTAGATGATGTCTTCATAGAAACGTACAGCAACGAAGGAGGCCATTCGGCCCATCGTGTCTGTGCCGGCTCTTTGAAAGAGCTCTCCAATTAATCTCACTCCTTCCCCTGCTTTTCCCCCACATCCCTGAAAATGTTTCCGCTCCAACTTTTTATCCAATTCCTCTTTTGAAAGTTACTATTGAATCTGCTTCCACCGCCCTTTTCAGGCAGCGCGTTCCAGATCACAACAACTCGCTGCGTGAAAATAAATTCTCCTCATCGCCCCCTCTGGCTCTTTTGCCAATTATCTTCAATCTGTGACCTCTGGTCGGTACCCTCCTGACACTGGAAACAGTTTCTCCTTATTTACTCCATCCAAACCCTTCATAATTTTTAAACAGCCCTGTTAAATCTCCCCTTAACCTTCTCTGCTCGAAGGAGAACAATCCCAGCTTCTCTAAGTCTCTCCACGTAACTGAAGTCCCTCATCCCTGGTACCATTCTGGTCAATCTCCCCTTAACCTTCTCTGCTCTAAGGAGAACAACCCCAGCTTCTCCAGTCTCTCCACGTAACTGAAGTCCCTCATCCCCTGGTACCATTCTGGTCAATCTCCCCTTAACCTTCTCTGCTCTAAGGAGAACAATCCCAGCTTCTCCAGTCTCTCCACGTAACTGAAGGCCCTCATCCCTGGTACCATTCAGGTCAATCTTCGAGAATGTCATTGCTTTTCTCCCTGGCCTGTCTCTCGCCGATTCCCGTAATGAACCCACCCCCTGCTGACGTCTTAACCTCTACCTCGTCTTCCCACGCAGGGTGCCGGAGAACCAATGGAGGTCGGCGAGCAGGTCGGAATGACCCCGGAGATCATTCAGAAGGTGAGTTTGTGACCTCAAGGGTGCAATGTTGGAGGGGTGTGTGTGTGAGAGGTGTTGGGGTCACACACTGATTTTTCATCCTCTGGGACCTGGGGGTCAGACGGGTAATGTGTGTATCTAACCCGTGCTGTGCCTGTCCTGGGAGTGTTTGATGGGACAGTGTAGAGGGAGCTTTACTCTGTATCTAACCCCGTGCTGTACCTGTCCTGGGAGTGTTTGATGGGACAGTGTAGAGGGAGCTTTACTCTGTATCTAACCCGTGCTGTACCTGCCCTGGGAGTGTTTGATGGGACAGTGTAGAGGGAGCTTTACTCTGTATCTAACCCCGTGCTGTACCTGTCCTGGGAGTGTTTGATGGGACAGTGTAGAGGGAGCTTTACTCTGTATCTAACCCGTGCTGTACCTGCCCTGGGAGTGTTTGATGGGACAGTGTAGAGGGAGCTTTACTCTGTATCTAACCTGTGCGGTACCTGCCCCGGGAGTGTTTGATGGGACAGTGTAGAGGGAGCTTTACTCTGTATCTAACCTGTGCGGTACCTGCCCTGGGAGTGTTTGATGGGACAGTGGTAAGTTCACCAGCACCAACATCCCTCAACAACGACAACTCGCATTGATAACCGCGCCTTTAACGTAGTAGAATGTCCCAAGGCACTTCACAGGAGCGATTATCAAACACAATGTGATGACGACACATGAGATATTAGGGCAGATGACCAAATGCTTGGTCAAAGAGGTAGGTTTTAAGGAGCGTGGAATCCTCTGCCCCAGAGGGCTGTTGATGCTGAGTCTTTGAGTATATTCAAGGCTGAGACCGATAGATTTTTGGACTCTAGGGGAATCGAGGGATATGGAGATTGGGCGGGAAAATTGAGTTGAGGTGGATGATCAGCCATGATCTTATTGAATGGCGGAGCAGGCTCGAGGGGCTGTATGGCCCACTCCTGCTCTTATTTCTTATGTTCTTAACGGAGGAAAGATAGGTTTAGGATGGGAATTCCAGAGTCTAGCGCCAAGGCAGCTGAGTTCATGCCATCAATGGTGGATCGATGGGGGTTAGAGAGATGGGGAGGATTGTAGGGGCTGGAGGAGGTTACAGAGATAGTGAGGGTTTTGGGGCTGGAGGAGGTTGCAGAGATAGGGAGGATTGTAGGGGCTGGAGGAGGTTACAGAGATAGGGAGGGTTGTAGGGGCTGGAGGAGATTACAGAGAAAGGGAGGGTTGTAGGGCTGGAGGAGGTTACAGAGATAGGGAGGGTTGTAGGGGCTGGAGGAGGTTACAGAGATAGGGAGGGTTGTAGGGGCTGGAGGCGGTTACAGAGATAGGGAGGGTTGTAGGGCTGGAGGAGGTTACAGAGATAGGGAGGGTTGTAGGGCTGGAGGAGGTTACAGAGATAAAGAGGGCTGTAGGGGCTGGAGGTGGTTACAGAGATAGGGAGGGTTGTAGGGCTGGAGAAGGTTACAGAGATAGGGAGGGTTGTAGGGCTGGAGGAGGTTACAGAGATAGGGAGGGTTGTAGGGCTGGAGGAGGTTACAGAGATAGGGAGGGTTGTAGGGCTGGAGGCGGTTACAGAGATAGGGAGGGTTGTAGGGCTGGAGGCGGTTACAGAGATAGGGAGGGTTGTAGGGCTGGAGGAGGTTACATAGATAGGGAGGGCTGTAGGGGCTGGAGGTGGTTACAGAGATAGGGAGGGTTGTAGGGCTGGAGGAGGTTACAGTGATAGGGTTGTAGGGCTGGAGGAGGTTACAGAGATAGCGAGGGTTGTAGTGGCTGGAGGAGGTTACAGAGATAGGGAGGGTTGTAGTGGCTGGAAGAGGTTACAGAGATAGGGAGGGTTGTAGGGCTGGAGGAGGTTACAGAGATAGGGAGGGTCGTAGGGGCTGGAGGAGGTTACAGAGATAGGGAGGGTTGTAGGGCTGGAGGAGGTTAGAGATAGGGAGGGTTGTAGGGGCTGGAGGAGGTTACAGAGATAGGGAGGGTTGTAGCGGCTGGGGGAGGTTACAGAGATAGGGAGGGTTGTAGGGCTGGAGGAGGTTATAGAGATAGGGAGGGTTGTAGGGGCTGGAGGAGGTTACAGAGATAGGGAGGGTTGTAGGGCTGGAGCAGGTTACAGAGATAGGGAGGGTTGTAGGGCTGGAGGAGGTTACAGAGATAGGGAGGGTTGTCGGGCTGGAGGAGGTTACAGAGATAGGGAGGGTTGTAGGGGCTGGAGGAGGTTACAGTGATAGGGAGGGTTGTAGGGGCTGGAGGAGGTTACAGTGATAGGGAGGGTTGTGGGGCTGGAGGAGGTTACAGATAGGGAGAGTTGTAGGGCTGGAGGAGGTTACAGAGATGGGGAGCGTTGTAGGGGCTGGAGGAGGTTAGAGAGATAGGGAGGGTTGTAGGGCTGGAGGAGGTTACAGAGATAGGGAGGGTTGTAGGTGCTGGAGGAGGTTACAGAGATAGGGAGGGTTGTAGGGCTGGAGGAGGTTACAGAGATAGGGAGGGTTGTAGGGCTGGAGGAGGTTATAGAGATAGGTAGGGTTGTCGGGGCTGGAGGAGGTTACAGAGATAGGGAGGGTTGTAGGGGCTGGAGGAGGTTACAGAGATAGGGAGGGTTGTAGGGCTGGAGGAGGTTACAGAGATAGGGAGGGTTGTAGGGCTGGAGGAGGTTACAGAGACGGAGGGTTGTAGGGGCTGGAGGAGGTTACAGAGATAGGGAGGGTGTAGGGGCTGGAGGAGGTTACAGAGATAGGGAGGGTGTAGGGGCTGGAGGAGGTTACAGAGATAGGGAGAGCTGTAGTGGCTGGCGGACGTTACAGAGATAGGGAGGGTTGTAGGGGCTGGAGGAGGCTACAGAGATAGGGAGGGTTGTAGGGCTGGAGGAGGTTACAGAGATGGGGAGGGTTGCAGGGCTGGAGGAGGATACAGAGACGGGGAGGGTTGTAGGGCTGGAGGAGGTTACAGAGATGGGGAGGGTTGTAGGGCTGGAGGAGGATACAGAGACGGGGAGGGTTGTAGGGCTGGAGTAGGTTACAGAGATAGGGAGGGTTGTAGGGGCTGGAGGAGGTTGCAGAGATAGGGGGGGTTGTCGGGGCTGGAGGAGGTTACATAGATAGGGAGGGTTGTAGGGCTGGAGGAGGTTACAGAGATAGGGAGGGTTGTAGGGGCCGGAGGAGGTTACAGAGATAGGGAGGGTTGTAGGGCTGGAGGAGGTTACAGTGATAGGGTTGTAGGGCTGGAGGAGGTTACAGAGATAGCGAGGGTTGTAGTGGCTGGAGGAGGTTACAGAGATAGGGAGGGTTGTAGTGGCTGGAAGAGGTTACAGAGATAGGGAGGGTTGTAGGGCTGGAGGTGGTTACAGAAATAGGGAGGGTTGTAGGGGCTGGAGGAGGTTACAGAGATAGGGAGGGTTGTAGGGGCTGGAGGAGGTTACAGAGATAGGGAGGGTTGTAGGGCTGGAGGAGGTTAGAGATAGGGAGGGTTGTAGTGGCTGGAGGAGGTTACAGAGATAGGGAGGGTTGTAGCGGCTGGGGGAGGTTACAGAGATGGGGAGGGTTGTAGGGCTGGAGGAGGTTATAGAGATAGGGAGGGTTGTAGGGGCTGGAGGAGGTTACAGAGATAGGGAGGGTTGTCGGTCTGGAGGAGGTTACAGACATAGGGAGGGTTGTAGGGGCTGGAGGAGGTTACAGAGATAGGGAGGGTTGTTGGGGCTGGAGGAGGTTACAGAGATCGGGAGGGTTGTAGGGGCTGGAGGAGGTTACAGAGATAGGGAGGGTTGTAGGGGCTGGAGGAGGTTACAGAGATAGGGAGGGTTGGGGCTGGAGGAGGTTACAGAGATAGGGAGGGTTGTAGGGCTGGAGGAGGTTACAGAGATAGGGAGGGTTGTAGGACTGGAGGAGGTTACAGAGATCGGGAGGGTTGTAGGGGCTGGAGGAGGTTACAGAGATCGGGAGGGTTGTCAGGGCTGGAGGAGGTTACAGAGATAGGGAGGGTTGTCGGGGCTGGACGATGTTACAGAGATAGGGAGGGTTGTCGGGCTGGAGGAGGTTACAGAGATAGGGAGGGTTGTAGTGGCTGGAGGAGGTTACAGAGATAGGGAGGGTTGTCGGGGCTGGAGGAGGTTACAGAGATAGGGAGGGTTGTAGTGGCTGGAGGAGGTTACAGTGATAGGGAGGGTTGTAGTGGTTGGAGGAGGTTACAGAGATAGGGAGGGTTGTAGGGGCTGGAGGAGGTTACAGAGATAGGGAGGGTTGTAGTGGTTGGAGGAGGTTACAGAGATAGGGAGGGTTGTCGGGGCTGGAGGAGGTTACAGAGATAGGGAGGGTTGTAGGGGCTGGAGGAGGTTACAGAGATAGGGAGGGTTGTAGTGGTTGGAGGAGGTTACAGAGATAGGGAGGGTTGTCGGGGCTGGAGGAGGTTACAGAGATAGGGAGGGTTGTCGGGGCTGGAGGAGGTTACAGAGATAGGGAGGGTTGTCGGGCTGGAGGAGGTTACAGAGATAGGGAGGGTTGTCGGGCTGGAGGAGGTTACAGAGATAGGGAGGGTTGTAGGGGCTGGAGGAGGTTACAGAGATCGGGAGGATTGAGGACTGTGGAGGGATTGGAAAGCAAAGATGAGAATGATTTACTTTGAGGGTGAATATTGTAATGGTCGAGTACCCGCTGCCTTCAGTCAGCAAGCTCTGTTTTGTCCGATATTCACCTTGTCTTTTCTCTCTCTCTCCAGCTTCAAGACAAGGCGACAGTGCTGACCACCGAACGCAAGAAGGTAAGCGATGAACGGGACGATCAGTCAACAGCACCTCAGCCAGCGCCAGCCTCTGTACCCCGGGGAGAGTGTCGGTCCTGCCCCGGTATGGAGTGCACACTCTCTCATCCCCCCTGTAGGGACCCACCCCAGCTGGACACAGTTCCACAAATGGGTCTCGGTGCAGGGAGGGAGAAACTTGCCAATTTATGAACCAGGTGGCAGACCATTTTACAAACTGGGGCCGGCTGGGGCAGACCATTTTACAAACTGGGGCCGGCTGGGGCAGACCATTTTACAAACTGGGGCCGGCTGGGGCAGACCATTTTACAAACGGGGGCCGGCTGGGGCAGACCATTTTACAAAGGGGGGCCGGCTGGGGCAGACCATTTTACAAATGGGGGCTGGCTGGGGCAGACCATTTTACAAACGGGGGCTGGCTGGGGCAGACCATTTTACAAACGGGGGCTGGCTGGGGCAGACCATTTTACAAACGGGGGTCGGCTGTGGCAGGCCATTTTACAAACGGGGGTCGGCTGTGGCAGACCATTTTACAAACGGGGGTCGGCTGGGGCAGACCATTTTACAAACGGGGGCCGGCTGGGGCAGACCATTTTACAAACGGGGGCCGGCTGGGGCAGGCCATTTTACAAACGGGGGCCGGCTGGGGCAGACCATTATACGAACGGGGGCTGGCTGGGGCAGACCATTTTATAAACAGTGGGGAAATAACAGAAAATGCTGGAAAAACTCAGCAGGTCAGGGAACATCCGTGGACAGAAATTTGAGTTGACGTTTCGGGTCGAACCCTTCTTCAGAACTGGAAAGAAAAGATAGATCGGAGGCAGGGCTGCTATCGGACAAAAGAATAAAAGAAACAAAAGAAGTAAAAAAGAGACAATAAAAGGTGTTCGAAGCTAGACGAGATGGTAATAGGCTGAGATTGGGTGTAAAGTGTACTGGCAGGGCAAGGGATAGCTGCCAGGTGTGAGAGAAACAAAAGGAAAGGGGGGGGGGGGAAAGGAGTGGAAAAATTACAAGAAAATAATGTAATAGGGGCCGAGGTTATGATCTGAAATTGTTGAACTCGATATTGAGTCTGGAGGGCTGCAGAGTGCCTAATCGGAAGATGAGGTGCTGTTCCTTGAGCTTACGCTGAGCTTCCGTGGAACAATGCAAGAGGCCAAGGACGGTGAGGTCCGAGTGGGAGTGGGGCGGTGAATTAAAGTGACAGGCGACCGGAAGCTTGGGGTCACCCTTACGGACTGAACGGAGGTGTTCCACAAAGCAGTCACCCAATCAGCGTTTGGTCTCCCCAATGTAGAGGAGACCACATCATGAGCAGCGAATACAGTATACTAGATTGCGAGAAGTACAAGTAAATCGCTGTTTCACCTGGAAGGGGTGTTTGGGTCTCTGGACAGTGGGAAGGGGGGAGGTATAAGGGCAGGTGTTGCATCTCCTGCGCTTGCACGGGACGGTGCCAGGCGAAGGGGAAGGGGTGTTTAGGGTGATAGAGGAGTGGACTAGGGTGTCTCGGAGGGAGCGGGTCCCTGCGGAATGCTGAGAGGGGAGGGGAGGGGAAGATACGTTTGGTGGTGGGATCACTTTGGAGGTAGGGCTGAGATTGGGTGTAAAGTGTACCATCTCGTCTAGCTTCTAATACCTTTCATTGTCTCTTTTTTACTTCTTTTGTTTCTTTTATTCTTTTGTCCAATCGCAGCCCTGCCTCCGATCTATCTTTTCTTTCCAGTTTTGAAGAAGGGTTCAACCCGAAACGTCAACTCAAATTTCTGTCCACGGATGTTGCCTGACCACCTGAGTTTTTCCAGCATTTTCTGTTGTTATTTCGGATTTCCAACATCCGCAGTATTTTGCTATCATAAACAGTGGGGCCTGGATGGGGCAGACCATTATACAAATGGGGGCCGGCTGGGGCAGACCATTTTGTAAACGGGGGTCGGCTGGGGCAGACCATTATACAAATGGGGGCCGGCTGGGGCAGACCATTTTGTAAACGGGGGTCGGCTGGGGCAGACCATTTTATAAACGGGGGGGGGTTGCTGGCTGGGGCAGACCATTTTATAAACGGGGGGGGTGGCTGGGGCAGATCATTTTATAAATGGGGGCCTGGATGGGGCAGACCATTTTACAAACGGGGGCCGGCTGGGGCAGACCATTTTGTAAACGGGGGTCGGCTGGGGCAGACCATTTTATAAACGGGGGCGGGGGGGCTGGCTGGGGCAGACCATTTTATAAACGGGGGGGGGTGGCTGGGGCAGATCATTTTATAAACGGGGGGTCCTGGATGGGGCAGACCATTTTACAAACGGGGGCCTGGATGGGGCAGACCATTTTATAAATGGGGGCCTGGATGGGGAAGACTATTTTGTTAACGTGGGGGCCAGATGGGACAGACCATTTTAGAAATGGGGGTGGTGGTGGGAGGGCGGACTATTTTATAAATGTGAACCGGGCCAGTTTATTAATTGGGGAGGAGCTGACTATTTAGTTAACGGGAGACGAGGATTGCCTGGCTCTTGCCTCTTGCTGTCGAGCAGCACGGCGAAGGGTGACCAATACATTTGCTGATTGTCCTCTGAATGTGTTTTACAGCGAGGCAAGACTGTCCCCGAGGAACTGGTGCGGGGCGAAGATCTCAGCAAGTACAGGCAGGTGGCATCGCACGTGGTGAGTCGACCCCGGGAATTAAAATCAGTACAACAATAACAGCAGCAACTCGCATTGACATAGCGCCTGTAACATAGTAAAACGTCCCCACGGCGCTTCACAGGAGCGATTTGCAAAACAAAGTTTGAAGGAGCGTCTCAAAGGAGCGGAGAGGTTTAGGGAGGGAATTCCACAGCTTAGGGGCCCAGGCAGCTGAAGGCACGGCCACCAACGGTGGAGCCATTAAAATCGATGGGTTTGTGCAAGAGGCCAGAATAGGAGGAGCGCAGAAATCTCGGAGGGTTGTAGGGGCTGGAGGAGGTTACAGAGATAGGGAGGGTTGTAGGGCTGGAGGAGGTTACAGAGATAGGGAGGGTTGTAGGGGCTGGAGGAGGTTACAGAGATAGGGAGGGTTGTCGGGGCTGGAGGAGGTTACAGAGATAGGGAGGGTTGTAGGGGCTGGAGGAGGTTACAGAGATAGGGAGGGTTGTAGGGGCTGGAGGAGGTTACAGAGATAGGGAGGGTTGTAGGGGCTGGAGGAGGTTACAGAGATAGGGAGGGTTGTAGTGGCTGGAGGAGGTACAGAGATAGGGAGGGTTGTAGGGCTGGAGGAGGTTAAAGAGATAGGGAGGGTTGTCGGGGCTGGAGGAGGTTACAGAGATAGGGAGTGTTGATGGGGCTGGAGGAGGTTACAGAGATAGGGAGGGTTGTAGGGCTGGAGGAGGTTACAGATAGGGAGGGTTGTAGGGGCTGGAGGAGGTTACAGAGATAGGGAGGGTTGTAGGGACTGGAGGAGGTTACAGATAGGGAGGGTTGTAGGGGCTGGAGGAGGTTACAGAGATAGGGAGGGTTGTAGGGGCTGGAGGAGGTTGCAGAGATAGGGAGGGTTGTAGGGCTGGAGGAGGTTACAGAGATAGGGAGGGGTGAGGCCATGGAGGGATTTGTAAACAAGAATGGAAAATTTTAAAGTTGAGGCGTTGCCGGACCACGAACCATTGTCAGCGAGCATGGGGGTGATGGGCGAATGGGACTTGTTGCGGGTTAGGACACGGGCAGCCGAGTTTTGGATGACCAAGTTTATGGAGGGTGGAATGTGGGATGCCCGCCAGGAGTACTGTTTTTTTCCTGGAGTACTGTGCACAGTTTTGGTCTCCTTATCTAAAGAAGGATATACTTCCCTTGGAGGCGGTGCAACGAAGGTTCACTAGATTGATTCCTGGGATGCGAGCGTTGTCCTATGATGAGAGATTGTGTAGAATGGGCCGATACTCTCTGGAGTTTAGAAGAATGTGAGGTGATCTCATTGAAACATACAAGATTCTGAAGGGGATTGACAGGGTAGATGCCGAGAGGTTGTTGGATGCTGGAGAGTCTAGAACTAAGGGGCATAGTCTCAGGATAAGGGTTCGACCATTTTAGACTGTGATGAGGAATTTCTTCACTCAGAGGGTGGTGAATCTTTGGAATTCTCTACCACAGAGGGCTGTGGGTGCTCAGTCGTTGAGTTTCGTCAAGACTGAAATCAATAGATTTTTGTATACTGTAGGGGGGCATCTTTTAACTGGCTTATGGTAATTTACCTGGTCAGGCAGCTTTGCCTGCACTCTGACCAGTTCCAACCTTTTACCTGGTTTACGGTAATTTACCTGGTCAGGCAGCCTTTTGCTGCTACGCTGTAAACCAATTTCCAAACAGCGGTTTCGAATCGCTACCCCACCTTCCAGTTCTGACTGGAGGGCTTATAATTAATGATATATTAAAAGGGACAACTGGTCTGGGTGTGAGAAAGTCAAACTTTTATTAAACTAAAGAAACAATAATCAAATATTAAACTATACCACACGAACACAGTAATTACAGTAAAATTGCTTAAATGGGGGGAAGGCAGACGGCAAAAACGAGGGATAAGTAGCTACAATGTTCATTAAACAATCTTAGCAATTTCCCCTTGATTACCACCCCCTAGCTAGGTTGCCTTACTGAGGGGCCAGAAACCTGCTCACCTGGGGTCCAGCGAAGTGAGAGAGAGCGATAGCTTCTCAGGAGCTATCTTTATACCTGGTGAGCTCCTCTTTGGCGCTGAAAAAGTCTGTCTGCAAAACTCGCGCCTAAAAGTTCCAATACACAAGAGAAAAGCTGTGATTGGCTGATTCAAAGTGGTTGGAATGGGTTAATGTGTCTGCACTGTGGGGCCGAAATGTTCCCGCCCACATCCGGAGCTCACCTGGGCTAAAACAAAAGGGAATCCAACTGCCCTATTGTTCAGAATGATGGATGATTCAAAACCTCATTCATACTGATCTGTTCCATATCAAAAGTCCGTGCCATGGCTTCAGTATCTCCATTGTGTGTGAGTGCTTTGAATGGGTTTAAATTTCTGTGTACACAGAGCCGATTGTTCTTGCGGTTAATCTCAAGTGGTTGTAATCCCTTATGTCAATAAACAACATCGATTGCTTAGAAGGGAACCTCCCTTTGATTGGCAGGTCTTACTCACAGCCACTGCTAGATCCTCCCACACAGACATACCCCAAGCTGCTAGCTGCTTTTCTTTTGTCTTTTGGCCATGCTTTCTGACGGCCATTTTCAAACCTCTTTGGAATATACACAGTTCGAAACTCAGAGGTACCATTTTTAATGAAATGTAATGCCTTAGATCCTGATGTTGCCCAAGTGCTGCTCTGCTCAACGCAGCTTTTCACGATTCTGGGTATGTTTTAAAAACACTGTCCTACCCAGAGGCAATTCAAAACACATGATTCTTCATCCACGATGTGGACCAATATTTTTCAATCTTCAGGGAAAATAGGGGAATTTTGTGAACCCCTACAATACGAAGGGAATCGAGGTATATGGGGATCGGGCGGTAAAGTGGCGTTGAGATCGAAGATCAACCATGATCTTATTGAATGATGGAGCAGGCTCCAGGGGCCGTTTGGCTCACTCCTGCTCCTATTTCTTGTGTTACTTCTGTTTCTCAGTGTGGTGTGAATCTGGCTGACATCAGTCACGGTTTCTCTGAGTCTCACCCTTCTACCTCTTGCTCTTGTTCCCAGGGTCTGCACAGTGCCAGCGTCCCAGGTATCCTGGCTCTTGACCTCTGCCCTTCGGACACGGCCAAGGTCCTTACAGGTAGGAAGAGCTTTTGAATGTATTGTGGGCGTCTCACCACCCCCCCCCCCCCCCCCCCCCGGAGGAGGCCCCGCCCCCGGAAGAACCCCCGCCCTGGATGACCCCTGTGTGTGTGTCTCTCCTCCGCAGGTGGAGCTGATAAAAACGTGGTGGTGTTCGACAAGAACTCGGAGCAAATATTGGCCACGCTCAAAGGTCACAGCAAGAAGGTCACGAGCGTGGTATACCATCCCAGTGAGGTGAGCATCTGTGTCGGAGGGTGTGCCACGGCCAGCGGGATCTTGCTTATCTTTATACTACTGGATGAAAATACTTAACCACGGGCTTCCTTTTTCCTCCTCCCTCCCCCTACAGAACATCGTCTTCTCCGCCTCTCCCGACACAACGATCCGGATCTGGTCTGTTTCCACCACGTCCTGCGTGCAAGTTGTCCGGGCCCACGAGGGATCCGTCACTGGCCTCAGTCTGCACGCCACAGGTGACTACCTACTGAGTGCTTCCGACGACCAGGTAAGTGAAGGTGGTCTCCGTGTGTGTGTATTTATTTTGTGGCCTTTTCACGGGACAGCGCACTGCGCTAGATGATATACCTATCAATTCCGTCCATGAAAAGCGACGAGTTAAGGTAGTAACTATAGGTTTTTATTGGCTAAATAACAGAGCCCACCCTCGTGGGTGATCGGTTCCAACAAGGAAGAATACTAGCCTTTATACCTGGGCAAGCAGGCGGAGCCATGGGCGGAGTCAGCTGAGGTATGCCTAGGTATAACAGCGTGCGTGGCAAGAGGTAACCTTGTGTAGTGATAACAATAGTGAACGGTTGTGAACGGTAACAGTGGTTTACCACACTAGACACCACTTCATCACAGTGAGTGATCCTTACCCTGCTGAATAAACAGTAACCCTGTACATTTACACCGTGAGTGATCCTTACCCTGCTGAATAAACAGTGAAAGTGACTGATCCTTACCCTGCTGAATAACTAGCTATAGTGAGTGATCCTTACCCTGCTGAATAAACAATGAAAGTGAATGATCCTTACCCTGCTGAATAACTAGTTATAGTGAGTGATCCTTACCCTGCTGAATAAACAGTTATAGTGAATGATCCTTACCCTGCTGAATGTAGAGTTAGTGATCCTTACCCTGCTGAATAAACAGTGAAAGTGAATGATCCTTACCCTGCTGAATAAACAGTGAAAGTGACTAATCCTTACCTTGCTGAATGTAGAGTTAGTGAGTGATCCTTACCCTGCTGAATAAACAGTTATAGTGAGTGACCCTTACCTTGCTGAATAAATAGTTATGGCGCGTGACCTTATCCTGCTCAATACAGTTCTAGTGAGTGATCTTTACCCTGCTGAATGTACAGTTACAGTGAGTGATCCTTACTGCTGAATGTACAGTTTAGTGAGTGATCCTTACCCTGCTGAATGTACAGTTACAGTGAGTGATCCTTACTGCTGAATGTACAGTTACAGTGAGTGATCCTTACTGCTGAATGTACAGTTATAGTGAGTGATCCTTACCCTGCTGAATGTACAGTTATAGTGAGTGATCCTTACCCTGCTGAATGTACAGTTATAGTGAGTGATCTTTACCCTGCTGAATGTACAGTTATAGTGAGTAATCCTTACCCTGCTGAATGTACAGTTACACAGTGAGTGATCCTTACTGCTGAATGTACAGTTAGTGAGTGATCCTTACTGCTGAATGTACAGCTATAGTGAGTGATCCTTACCCTGCTGAATGTATAGTTATAGTGAGTGATCCTTACCCTGCTGAATGTACAGCTATAGTGAGTGATCCTTACCCTGCTGAATGTACAGCTATAGTGAGTGATCCTCACCCTGCTGAACAAACAGCAACTCTGTACAGTTGCAGTGAGTTATCCTTACCCTGATGAATAAACAGTGACCCTTACCCTGAATATACAGTGTATCTGTACAATTACGCAGTGAGTGACCCTTACCCTGCTGAATAAACAGTGTCGCTGTACAGTTACTCAGTGAGTGATCCTTGCCCTGCTGAATAAATGGTGACTCTGTACAATTACCGCCCCCACTCCAGAGACATGAGCACATAATCCAGGCCGACACTCCCGGTACCAGTTGTGAGGGAACGCTGTACTTCATTGGCTGTAAAGGGCTTTGAGACGTCCTAAGGGGGTAAAATGCGCTCTTTCCCCCATAGGCCTGCAAATTTTTCCTTTTCAAGTATTTATCCAATTCCCCCTTTTGAAAGTTACTATTGAATCTGCTTCCACCGCCCTTTCAGGCAGCGCGTTCCAGGTCACAACAACTCGCTGCGTGAAACAATTTCTCCTCATCTCCCCCTCTGGTTCTTTTGCCAATCACTTTAAATCTGTGTCCTCTGGTTACTGACCCTCCTGCCACTGGCAATGGTTTTTCCCTAGTTACTCTATCAAAACCCTGCATCATTTTGAGCACCTCTATCAAATCTCCCCTTAACCTTCTCTGCTCCAAGGCGAACAATCCCAGCTTCTCCAGTCTCTCCACATAACTGAAGTCCCTCATCCCTGGTACCATTCTGGTCAATCTCCCCTTAACCTTCTCTGCTCCAAGGCGAACAATCCCAGCTTCTCCAGTCTCTCCACATAACTGAAGTCCCTCATCCCTGGTACCATTCTGGTCAATCTCCCCTTAACCTTCTCTGCTCCAAGGCGAACAATCCCAGCTTCTCCAGTCTCTCCACGTAACTGAAGTTTCTCTCTCTCCGCAGTACTGGGCGTTCTCTGATATACGTACAGGCCGCGTGCTGACCAAAGTCACGGACGAGGCAGCTGGATGCGGTAAGGGCTGGGATTGCAACCGAACCGAAGGGTGTGAGGCGGGGGAATGGGCAGGAGGGGTAAACGTGGCTGCCGTGAGTTTTACAAACAACATAACCCAGAGAACACTGATACAAAAGCAAAATACGGCAGGTGCTGGAAATCTGAAATAAAAGCAGGAAAGGCTGGACGTACTCAGCAGGTCAGGCAGCATCCATGGAGAGAGAAACGGAGTTAACGTTTCAGGCCGATGTCCCTTCGTCAGAACCGGAAAAGGATAGAGATGTAACAGGTTTTAAGCAAGTACAGAGGCAGGGACGGAGGGGAGGAAAGAACAAAAGGGAAGGTCTATGATCGGGTGGAAGGCAGGAGAGATTAAATCACTAAAGGGATGATGGGCCAAGACAAAAGGAGATGGTAATGGAACTTAACATAAGAGTTCGGAGCAGGAGTAGGTCACACGGTTCCTTGACCCTGCTCCGCCATTCAATGGGATCAAGGCCGATCTTCGACCTCAACTCCACTTTCCCGCCCGATCCCCATATCCCTTCATTCCCTTAGTGTCCAAAAATCCTGCTGTTCAAGAAAGGAGGGAGAGAGAAAACACGGAACTATAGGCCTGTTAGTCTGACTTCACTCATCGGGAAAATGCTAGAATCTATGATTAGGGACGTGGCAGCACTGCACTTAGAAAATCCTAATATGATTGGGCAGAGTCGACACGGATTTATGAAAGGGAAATCGTGTTTGACAAATGTTAGTTTTTTGAGGATGTAACTAGCAGGGTAGATAAGGGGGAACCAGTGGATGTGGTGTATTTGGATTATTAGAATGCATGCATTCGATAAGGTGCCACACGAGGTTATTAAACAAAATTAGGCCTCATGGGATTCGGGGTAATATATTCGCATGGATTGAGGATTGGTTAACGGACAGAAAACAGAGTAGGAATAAACGGGTTGGCAGGCTGTAACTAGTGGGGTGTTGCAGGGATCAGTGCTTGGGCCTCAGCTATTCACAATCTACATCAATGCCTTAGATGAAGGGACTGAGTGCAACGTCTCCAAGCTGGGTGGGAATGTAAGTTGTGAGGAGGATGCAAGGAGGCTTCAAGGGAATATAAACAGGCTAAGCCAGTGGGCAAGAACATGGCAGATGGAATGTAATGTGGAGAAATGTGAAGTTATCCACTTTGGTAGGAAAAATAGAAAAACAGAGTATTTTTTAAATGGTGAGAAATTGGGAAATGTTGGTGTTCGGAGGGACCTGGGTGTCCTTGTACACGAATCACTGAAAGTTAACCTGCAGGTACAGCAAGCAATTAGGAAAGAAGATAGTATATTAGCCTTTATTGCAAGAGGATTTGAGTATAAGAGTAAAGACGTCTTACTGCAATTATATAGGGCCCTGGTGAGGCCACACCTGGAGTATTGTGGACAGTTTTGGTCTCCTTACCTAAGGAAGGATATACTTGCCATAGAGGGAGTGCAACGAAGGTTCACCAGACTGGTTCCTGGGATGGGGGGATTGTCCTATGAGGAGAGATTGAGTAGACTAGGCCTATACTCTCTGGAGTTTAGAGGAATGAGAGGTGATCTCATTGAAACATACAACATTCTTACAGGGCTTGACAGGGTAGATGCAGGGAGGATGTTCCCCCTGGCTGGAGAGTCTAGAACCAGGGGTCATAGTCTCAGGATACGGGGTCGGCCATTTAAGACTGAGATGAGGAGAAATTTCTTCACTCAGAGGGAGGTGAATATTTGGAATTCTCTACCCCAGAGGGCTGTGGAGGTTCAGTCTTTGAGTATATTCAAGGCTGAGATCGATAGATTTTTGGAATCGAGGGATATGGGGATCGGGCGGGAAAGTGGAGTTGAGGTCAATGATCAGCCATGATCTTATTGAATAGCGGAGCAGGCTCGAGGGGCCAAATGGCCGACTCCTGCTCCTATTTCTTGTGGAATGAGATTGAGTTAGAAACATAGAAGATAGGAGCAGGAGTCGACCATTCGGCCCCTCGAGCCTGCTCCGCCATTCAATGAGATCATGGCTGATCATCCAAATTCAGTACCCTGTCCCTGCTTTCTCCCCATGTCCCTTGATCCCTTTAGCCTTAAGAAAGATATCTAACTCCTTCTTGAATACATTTATTAAGTTGGCCTCAACTGTCTTCTGCGGTAGAGAATTCCACAGGTTCACCCCTCTCTGGGTGAAGAAATTCCTCCTCATCTCAGTCCTAAATGGCTTACCCCTTATCCTTAGACTGTGACCCCTGGTTCTGGACTCCCCGACCATCAGGAACATCCTTCCTGCATCTAGTCTGTCTAGTCCTGTTAGAATTTTATAAGTTTCAATGAGATCCCCTCTCATTCTTCTAAACTCCAGCGAATATAAGCCCAATCAGCCCAATCTCCTCTCATACGTCATTCCTGCCATCCCAGGTATCAGTTTGGTGAATCTTCGCTGCACTCCCTCCATGGCAAGAACATCCTTCCTCAGATAAGGCGACCAAAACTGCACACAATACTAGTTGTGCCGAATCGAGCTGAGTTTGAGGAGGGCGTGTTTGCCCGTTAATAGTGTAACTGTCACCGAATGATGTATGCGGGGCCCTGGTAACACCATGAATTGACGTGGCATCCTCTCCTCTTCCCCAGCCCTGACCTGTGCCCAGTTCCATCCTGACGGTTTGATCTTCGGTACCGGGACCATTGACTCACAGATCAAGATCTGGGACCTGAAGGTAAGGCGTCGAAAGGCACAGTCCTGCTCCGACTGACACTCGCCCAATCTATTATACGTTGTGTGGGATCCCAGCATTGCGTCCTTCCTCCCCATTTCCCCCTCCCCCTCAGTTGATTTACCTCATCACCTCTCCAGCCAGACAGGACTATCTTGCCACCTGGCCGATGTCGCAATCCCTGACCCCCAATTGGCCACTGTCCCAACTCCTGATTCCCGATTGGCCAACGTCTCGTGGCTTATTGCCGATTGGCCATTGTCGCCACTCCTGGTTCCTGATTGGCCGATGTCCCCAGCTCCCTGTCGCCGATGGGCCGATGTCTCCACTCCTGATTCCGGATTGGCCGATGTCCCCAGCTCCCTGTCGCCGGTTGGCCGATGTCCCCAGCCCCCTGTCGCCGGTTGGCCGATGTCCCCAGCCCCCTGTCGCCGGTTGGCCGATGTCCCCAGCCCCCTGTCGCCGGTTGGCCGATGTCCCCAGCCCCCTGTCGCCGGTTGGCCGATGCCCCCAGCCCCCTGTCGCCGGTTGGCCGATGTCCCCAGCCCCCTGTCGCCGGTTGGCCGATGCCCCCAGCCCCCTGTCGCCGGTTGGCCGATGTCCCCAGCCCCCTGTCGCCGGTTGGCCGATGTCCCCAGTCGCCGGTTGGCCGATGTCCCCAGCCCCCTGTCGCCGGTTGGCCGATGTCCCCAGTCGCCGGTTGGCCGATGTCCCCAGCCCCCTGTCGCCGGTTGGCCGATGTCCCCAGCCCCCTGTCGCCGGTTGGCCGATGTCCCCAGCCCCCTGTCGCCGGTTGGCCGATGTCCCCAGCCCCCTGTCGCCGGTTGGCCGATGTCCCCAGCCCCCTGTCGCCGGTTGGTCGATGTTGCAAAGCTTGTTGCTGATTGGCCGATCTCCCGGCCGGTGAACACCACCTCTCTCAGTTGCGGTGAGTTCTGGCTGTAGATCAGGCCTGGGACCAGTAGGGCCCGCTACTGTACAGCGACTATCACCTTCCATCTGTCAGAGGGGCCTTTGGGATTTCAACCGCTGATTTGTGTGTGGGGTTGCTGGGGGGCGGGGGGGGTGGATTTTCCACGGACCCCACAGTTGGAGGGGCAGTACTGAGGGAGTGCTGCACTGTCGGAGGGGCAGTACTGAGGGAGCGCCGCACTGTCGGAGGGGCAGTACAGAGGGAGCACTGCACTGTCGGAGGGGCAGTACTGAGGGAGCGCTGTACTGTCGGAGGGGCAGTACTGAGGGAGCGCTGCACTGTCAGAGGTGCCGTCTTTTGGGATGAGGTGTCAAACCGAGGGCCCCATCTAGCCCCTTAGGTGGATGTATAAGATCCTGCAAATGATCCTGCAGCCACTATTAGATTAAGAGCAGGGGGGTCCTAGGCCCAATATTTATCCCTCAACCATCACTTTCAAAGAAGAAAACTATTGATTAACTCATTATTGGTTCACTTACTTGGATCTTGCTTGCAAAAGTAAAATGGCTGCCACCTTGACCTACACAACGGGTGTGAGCGCACTTTGCCGAACGGTTTGTTGGCTGTGAAGAGCTTCGGCAAGCACGTGTCGGTTATCCTGTTTCACGCCTCGTCTTGTGTCTCTCTGTGCAGGAACGAACGAACGTGGCTAATTTCCCGGGGCACTCGGGCCCCATCACCAGCATCGCCTTCTCCGAGAACGGCTACTACCTGGCCACAGCGGCTGACGACTCCCAGGTCAAGCTCTGGGATCTGCGCAAGCTGAAGAACTTCAAGACCATCCAGCTGGACGATCACTACGAGGTAAATTCCGCCGAGGAACTTCGGGAAATGCGATGGTTACATTGCTGGACGAGCAGCACAGTTGGTCTCGGTCTCGCTCTCTCTCCCCCTTGATGCGCTATCAATTACTCATAAAAGACTGAGAGTTAAGAGAGTAACTAAAGGCTTTTATTAACAAAAGAATGAAGGTCTGCCTCGAGTGGTCGACCGGCCCAGAAATACAAAGGGCTGGGGAGCAGTCAGCCAAGGCATGTCCAGGCATGTACACAGTGGAATACAAACAGTGGTTTACCACATTCACCCCTTGTTTAAAATTGAGTCCGGCGGGGTGAAGTGTATTAAAAGTTAGTGTATTGGAGTCTCTCCGGAGGTCTTGTCTGCCGCTGTGATCGGCGTGGCGACGGCAGGTGTAGTGGAGCTTCCGGCGTCGAGTCCTGCGTAGGCTGTGGCACAGGCGTGTCGTCCTCGTAGATGTCGAGCGGGTCGTGGGGCCCAGGCCTGCCGTCTGCTGGGGCTGGATATCGGATCGTGGGGGGGGGGGGGTGGTAGTGAGTAGTGGGTTACTGCGGCCCCCGAGGGTGCAAGGTCTCTTATGGAGACTGTGTCCTCCCGCCCGTCCGGGTATGCAATGTAAGCATACTGGGGGTTGGCGTGGAGGAGGTCGACCCTCTCGACCAGGGGGTCCGTTTTATGGGTCCTCACGTGTCTTCTCAGTAGGACCGGCCCTGGGGACATCAGCCATGGCGGTAGCGATGTCCCCGATGTGGACTTCCTTGGGAAGACAAACATTTTCTCATGGGGGGTGGCGTTAGTGGCAGTGCAGAGCAGTGACCGAATAGAGTGGAGCGCATCGGGGAGCACATCCTGCCAGCGGGAGGTTGGAAGGCCCCTAGACTTTAAGGCTAGCAGGGCGGCCTTCCAAACTGTCGCATTTTCTCTTTCCACCTGTCCGTTCCCCCGGGGGTTGTAACTGGTGGTACTGCTTGTGGCAATACCCCTAGTTAGCAGGTACTGACGGAGTTCGTCGCTCATAAACGATGAGCCCCGGTCGCTATGGATATAGTTGGGGAAACCGAACAGGGTGAAGAGGTCGTTCAGACATTTAATGACCGTGGCACTGGTCATGTCCGGGCAGGGGATGGCGAACGGGAAACGGGAGTACTCATCAATAATATTGAGGAAGTACACATTGCGGTCGGAGGAGGGGAGAGGCCCTTTAAAATCAACGCTCAGGGGCGAGTGGCTTTTATCAGGTGGGCCCTGTCTGGTCTATAAAAGTGCGGTTTGCACTCAGCGCAGACTTGGCAGTTCCTGGTCATGGTCCTGACCTCCTCAATAGAGTAAGGCAGGTTGCGGGCCTTGATGAAGTGGAAGAACCTGGTGACCCCCGGGTGGCAGAGGTCATTGTGGAGGGCCCGCATTCTATCGATCTGCGCGCTGGCGCAGGTGCCACGCGATAGCGCATCCGGGGGTTCATTGAGCTTCCCGGGCCGGTACAAGATCTCGTAATTGTAGGTGGAAAGTTCGATTCTCCACCTCAAGATCTTGTCATTTTTGATTTTGCCCCTCTGCTTGTTGTTAAACATGAAAGCAACTGAACGCTGGTCAGTGAGCAGGGTAAATCGTTTTCCGGCCAGGTAGTGCCTCCAATGACGCACAGCCTCCACAATCGCCTGGGCCTCCTTCTCAACAGTGGAGTGTCTGGTCTCCGGGCCTTGGAGGGTTCGTGAAAAGAAGGCCACGGGTCTCCTGGAGGGTTCGTGAAAAGAAGGCCACGGGTCTCCCCGCCTGATTGAGGGTAGCGGCCAGGGCAAAGTCGGACGCGTCGCTTTCCACCTGGAAGGGGATGGATTCGTCCACTGCGTGCATGGTGGCTTTGGCAATGCCCTCCTTGATACGGTGGAAGGCTAAGCGGGCCTCTGCCGTCAAGGGAAAAGAGGTGGACTTGATCAGCGGACGGGCCTTGTCCGCATAGTAGGGGACCCACTGGGCGTAATAGGAGAAAAACCCTAGGCACCTCTTCAGGGCCTTGAGGCAGTGGGGCAGTGGGAGTTCCATAAGGGGACGCATCCGGTCGGGGCCGATGACTCCGTGTTCCACAACACAGCCAAGGATGGCGAGGCGGTGTTGGGGGCCTGCTGCGTTCCGGCTGTCGTCCAAGATGGCGGCGTCCATGATCCCCATGTGGCTGGAGGCGTCCAAAATGGCTGCTGTACCGGTGGTTCGCACATGGCCGGGGAGGCCCAAGATGGCGGCCCGCATGGCCCACACGCGGCGCTGCTGGGGTTCGGGGTGGCTTTGGCCCTGCAGATGCTAGCGTAGTGTCCCTTCTTCCCGCAGCCCGAGCAGATCACGTTTTTCGCCGGGCAGCGCGCTCTGGGGTGTTTTGCCTGGCCACAGAAGTAGCATTTCTGGCCTTGGGACACTGCTGCGGTAGTTGGGCCGTTGCTGGGGTGTGGCTGGGGTGGCACGGCGCTATGAGGCGGTCCTACCGTGTCCCAGGCTGTCATTCCCCGCGGCGTCCACGGTGCAGAGGAGTAGGCATCCATGCCCCGGTAGGCTGCATCCAATGATAGTGCGAGTTCAGAGGCCTTGTTGAGGTCGAGGTCACTCTGCTCCAACAGTCGCTGTCGGGTGTAATTGGATCTGTGGCCCGCTACAAAAGCGTCCTGGATAAGTTCCTCTGTGTACACGGCGGCCTTTACATCCTTACAACCACAGGCCCGGCCAAGCACAGACAGTGCCTGAAGGTATTCCACGGTCGATTCCCCAGGTTGTTGTTTACGACTCCCCAGAAGGTGCCTGGCGTACACTTCGTTCACTGGGCGCGTGTACTGGTCCTTGAGCTTGATAGCGTCCGCGTACGAGGTCGCGTCTTGGATGACCGAGTACACTCGGTGGTTCACTTTGGAGGTCAGGACATCCAGTTTGTCCTCGTCCGATTTGATTGCTGTGGAGGCGGTCAGGAATTTTTCGAAACACTTAAGCCAGTGAGTAAACTTGGTGGATGAGTCCGCCTCCCGATGATCTAAGTCCAGGCATGCTGGTGTGAGGATCTTCTCCATTATAAAAATTTTGTTAATAAAATTGATGCGCTATCAATTACTCATAAAAGACTGAGAGTTAAGAGAGTAACTAAAGGCTTTTATTAACAAAAGAATGAAGGTCTGCCTCGAGTGGTCGACCGGTCCAGAAATACAAAGGGCTGGGGAGCAGTCACCTTTATACTAGGACTTGTGGGAGGAGTCAGTCCAGGCATGTACACAGTGGAATACAAACAGTGGTTTACCACACCCCTGCCCCCCCCGCCCCCCCCCCCCCCCCCGAGTCTGAAGGTCATGTGTTCGAGGCCCCACTCCAGAGACTTGAGCCTCATAACGCCAGGCCGACACTCCCGGGTTGTCCAGTACTGAGGGAGCACTGCACTGTCGGAGGGGCAGTACTGAGGGAGCGTTTCACTGTCGGGAGGGGCAGTACTGAGGGAGAGCTGCACTGTCGGAGGGGCAGTACTGAGGGAGTGCTGCACTGTCGGAGGGGCAGTACTGAGGGAGCGCTGCACTGTCGGAGGGGCAGTACTGAGGGAGCGCTGCACTGTCGGAGGGGCAGTACTGAGGGAGCGCTGCACTGTGAGAGGGGCAGTACTGAGGGAGCGCTGCACTGTCGGAGGGGCAGTACTGAGGGAGCGCTGCACTGTCGGAGGGGCAGTACTGAGGGAGCGCTGCACTGTCGGAGGGACAGTACTGAGGGAGCGCTGCACTGTCGGAGGGGCAGTACTGAGGGAGAGCTGCACTGTCGGAGGGGCAGTACTGAGGGAGCGCTGCACTGTCGGAGGGGCAGTACTGAGGGAGCGCTGCACTGTCGGAGGGGCAGTACTGAGGGAGCGCCGCACTGTCGGAGGGGCAGTACTGAGGGAGTGCTGCACTGTCGGAGGGGCAGTACTGAGGGAGCGCTGCACTGTCGGAGGGGCAGTACTGAGGGAGCGCTGCACTGTCGGAGGGGCAGTACTGAGGGAGCGCTGCACTGTCGGAGGGGCAGTACTGAGGGAGCGTTGCACTGTCGGAGGGTCAGTACTGAGGGAGCGCTGCACTGTCGGAGGGGCAGTACTGAGGGAGCGCTGCACTGTCGGAGGGGCAGTACTGAGGGAGCGCTGCACTGTCGGAGGGGCAGTACTGAGGGAGCGTTGCACTGTCGGAGGGGCAGTACTGAGGGAGCGTTGCACTGTCGGAGGGGCAGTACTGAGGGAGTGCCGCACTGTCGGAGGGGCAGTACTGAGGGAGCGTTGCACTGTCGGAGGGGCAGTACTGAGGGAGCGCTGCAGTGTCGGAGGGGCAGTACTGAGGGAGCGTTGCACTGTCGGAGGGGCAGTACTGAGGGAGCGCTGCACTGTCGGAGGGGCAGTACTGAGGGAGCGCCGCACTGTCAGAGGGGCAGTACTGAGGGAGCGCTGCACTGCCGGAGGGGCAGTACTGAGGGAGCGCCGCACTGTCAGAGGGGCAGTACTGAGGGAGCGTTGCACTGTCGGAGGGGCAGTACTGAGGGAGCGCTGCACTGTCGGAGGGGCAGTACTGAGGGAGCGCTGCACTGTCGGAGGGGCAGTACTGAGGGAGCGCTGCACTGTCGGAGGGGCAGTACTGAGGGAGTGCTGCACTGTCGGAGGGGCAGTACTGAGGGAGCGCCGCACTGTCGGAGGGGCAGTACTGAGGGAGCGCCGCACTGTCGGAGGGGCAGTACTGAGGGAGCGCCGCACTGTCGGAGGGGCAGTACTGAGGGAGAGCTGCACTGTCGGAGGGGCAGTACTGAGGGAGCGCTGCACTGTCGGAGGGGCAGTACTGAGGGAGCGCTGCACTGTCGGAGGGGCAGTACTGAGGGAGCGCTGCACTGTCGGAGGGGCAGTCCTGAGGGAGCGCCGCACTGTCGGAGGGGCAGTACTGAGGGAGCGCTGCACTGTCGGAGGGGCAGTACTGAGGGAGTGCTGCACTGTCGGAGGGGCAGTACTGAGCGAGTGCTGCACTGTCGGAGGGGCAGTACTGAGGGAGCGCTGCACTGTGGGAGGGGCAGTACTGAGGGAGCGCTGCACTGTCGGAGGGGCAGTACTGAGGGAGCACTGCACTGTCGGAGGGGCAGTACTGAGGGAGCGCTGCACTGTCGGAGGGGCAGTACTGAGGGAGCGCTGCACTGTCGGAGGGGCAGTACTGAGGGAGCGCTGCACTGTCGGAGGGGCAGTACTGAGGGAGCGCTGCACTGTCGGAGGGGCAGTACTGAGGGAGCACTGCACTGTCGGAGGGGCAGTACTGAGGGAGCGCTGCACTGTCGGAGGGGCAGTACTGAGGGAGCGCTGCACTGTCGGAGGGGCAGTACTGAGGGAGTGCTGCACTGTCGGAGGGGCAGTACTGAGGGAGCGCCGCACTGTTAAAGGTACCGTCTATCGGATGAAACGTTAAACCGTGATCCCTGTCTGCCCCCTCAGCTGGACATAAAAGATCCCATGGACACTATTGGAAGAGGAACAAAGGAGATCTCCCCGGTGTCCTGGGGCCAATATTTATCTCTCAACCAACGTCACTAAAAAGCAGATGATCTGGTCATTTATCACATTGCTGTTTGTGGGAGCTTGCTGTGCGCAAATTGCCTGCCGCGTGTCCGACAGTACAACAGCGACCACATTTGGAAGAAACAGCACTTCATGGGCTGTGAAGCACTTTGGTACGTCCTGAGGTGGTGAAAGGTGCTGGAGAAATGGGGGAGTTCCTCCTTTTAACCTGGAGAACACGAGCACGAATCCCACCACTGCAGCCTGAGAGTTTTGAATTCAGGTTAAAAATAAATCTGGCAATATCAGTACAAGTGACCATGAAGCTGTGGGATCGTCCTTTACAAACCTAACTGGTTCACCCGTGTCCCTTCAGGGATGGAAAGCTGCTGTCCTTTCCCGGTCTGGGCTGATGTGTGACTGCAGTCCCACACCAACCTTGACCTTTTTTTTAATCCTTCACGGGATGTGGGCGTCGCTGGCAAGGCTGGCAGTTATTGCCCATCCCTAGTTGCCCCTTGAGAAGGTGGTGGTGAGCCACCTTCTTGAACTGCTGCAGTCCGTGTGGTGAAGGTGCTCCCACGGTGCTGTTAGGGAGGGAGTTCCAGGATTTTGACCCAGCGACGATGAAGGATCGGCCGATATATTTCCAAGCCAGGATGGTGTGTGACTTGGAGGGGAACTTGGAGATGGTGGTGTTCCCATGCGCCTGCTGCCCTTGTCCTTCTAGGTAGAAGAGGTCGCGGGTTTGGGAGGTGCTGCCGAAGAAGCCTTGGCGAGTTGCTGCAGTGCATCTTGTAGATGGTCCACACTGCAGCCACGGTGCGCCGGTGGTGGAGGGAGTGAATGTTTAAGGTGGTGGATGGGGTGTCAATCAAGCGGGCTGCTTTGTCCTGAATGGTGTCGAGCTTCTTGAGTGTTGTTGGAGCTGCACTCATCCAGGCAAGTGGAGAGTATTCCATCACACTCCTGACTTGTGCCTTGTAGATGGTGGAAAGGCTTTGGGGAGTCAGGAGGTGAGACACTCGCCGCAGAATTCCCAGCCTCTGACCTGCTCAGTTAAGTTTCTGGTCAGTGTTAACTGCCCTCTGAAGTGCCCAGTTTGTACGAAAACCGCTGCACGGCGAGTGTGAGAGGAAGGGGCAACTCTGGAGGGGCTCCATTTCTCGCCCCGTCAGCCCTGACTCAGATGGAAATGTTTGCCATTGCTGCCTAATGTCTCGCCCTCCCTTCGCTCCAGGTGAAATGCTTGACCTTCGACCAAAGCGGCACGTACCTGGCCGTGGGAGGGACTGATATTCGGGTGTACGTCTGCAAGCAGTGGGCCGAGGTGTTGCACTTCACAGGTAAGGGCTGGCACACCCCCAACATAGAGCTCTCTCTTCCCCCCCCCCCCCTCTCTCTTCTCTCCCCCCCCTCTCTCTCTCCCCCCCCTCTCTCTCTCCCCCCCCTCTCTCTCTCCCCCCCCTCCCCCTCCCCCTCCCCCCCTCTCTCTCTCCCCCTCCCCCCCTCTCTCTCTCCCCCTCCCCCCCTCTCTCTCTCCCCCTCCCCCCCTCTCTCTCTCCCCCTCCCCCCCTCTCTCTCCCCCCCTCTCTCTCTCCCCCCCCCCCCTCTCTCTCCCTCCCCTCTCTCTCTCTCTCTCTCTCCCCCTCTCTCTCTCTCTCCCCCTCTCTCTCTCTCCCCCTCTCTCTCTCTCCCCCTCTCTCTCTCCCCCTCTCTCTCTCCCCCTCTCTCTCTCCCCCCCTCTCTCTCCCCCCCTCTCTCTCCCCCCCTCTCTCTCCCCCCCCTCTCTCTCCCCCCCCTCTCTCTCCCCCCCCTCTCTCTCTCCCCCTCCCCCCCCACTCTCCCCCCCCTTCCTCCTCCCCCCCCTCTCTCTCCCCCCCTCTCCTCTCCTCCTCCCCTCCCCCCTCGACACAGCCCTCACCTCCACCCCCCTCTCTCCCCCCCTCTCTCCCCCCCCCCCCTCCTCTCCCCCCTCTCTCCCCTCTCCCCCTCTCTCCCCCCCCTCTCTCTCTCCCCCCCTCCTCTCTCCTCCTCTCTCCCCTCCTCCCCCCCCCCTCTGCTGTAGTTACATTATTCCCATTACCTCTTCTCTCGCACACAGAGCACAGCGGTCTGTCCACAGGGATCTCGTTCGGTGAACACTCTCGCTTCCTGGCGTCAAGCAGCATGGATCGCAGCCTCAAGCTCTACAGCCTGTAGCGCCTCCCGCTCCCAGTAACAGTGGGACCTCAGCCCTGTCGCTGCTCCCGGTAACCGTGGGACCTCAACCTGCCGCCTCTTCCCCCTCCCCGTAACCATGGGACCTCGGCCTATAGACCCTCGCCCATGAACCCCCAGTCTGTCCTGAACCGCCCCGTACCAATCCCCGTCCCCCCTTCTCTCCCCAAACACTTTCCCCGAACCCCACTTCTCCCCAAACACAGGGTTTGGTGGGGGGGGTGAAGCTAAAAAGGGGCGGACTCGCATCGCTCGCCCATTGACCCATTCCACCCGTTCTCCCCAGCCCCCGTTTCCAGTCTCCGCCCCCCCCCCATCAAGCCGCCCTCGCGCAGCCTAGTTTTATTCTGTTTCGGGGCAGGTTTGAGGTCCCAGTGAACAGGCGCAGGCCTCAGTACCGCCACGTCGAAGCCCCTCGCCCCCGACACGCACGCACAGGAGCGTTCCGGCCCATCGCTTTCACCCGGAGAGAAGAAAAGGGCGGGTGATGTCTGGGACTCGAGCTTTTGACTGTCAAGTTGGTCTTAATGGCGCAGTGCTGAATGTTCCCCCTCTCTCTCTCTCTTGCGAGTCTGTTGCTGAAAAGATTTGCAAAGTAATGTGAAGGTTGTGTGTTTTCTTTTTCTAAAATAAAAGTGTCAAACGATAACATTTGCGGTTGTAATTACGTTTTATTTCTTTCGCCTCAGACTCCTGCCCCCCCCCCCATGTCCGCAACGGTCAGACAGTGACTGTAACAGGCCTGTTTGGGACAGAGCCCCACACACACACACAGAGAACAGGAGAAGTCCAGTATCTCAACAACTTGCACTCTTACAACTGGCAAAGCCAGCATTTATTGTCCATCCCAAATGGCCTTTGAGGTGGTGGTGATTTCAGAGAGCAGTTAAGAGTCAGCCACGTCGCTGTGGGCCTGGAGTCACATATAGGCCAGACCGGGTAAGGGCGGCAGATTTCCTCCCCTACAGGACATTAGTGAACCAGCTGGGTTTTTTCGACAAGTTTCGTGATCACCGTTACTGATACTAGCTTTTTATTCCAGATTTATTTAATTAACTGAATTTGAAATTCCCCAGCTGCTGTGGTGGGCTTTAAACTCATATCTCCAGATCTTTAGTCCAGGTCCCTGGATTTCTAGTCCAGTAACATAACCACTATGTTACCATACAGTGAGCGATCGAGAGAGAAACCACAGAGAGATTGATAAAAGTGTGAGTGAGGGCAGTGATCGAGAGAGAGAGAGAGACACCAACAGAGAGCAATTGATAAAGGTGTGAGTGAGGACAGTGAGAGAGAGAGAGAGAGAGAGAGACACCAACAGAGAGCGATTGATAAAGGTGTGAGTGAGGACAGTGATAGAGAGAGAGAGACACCAACAGAGAGCGATTGATAAAGGTGTGAGTGAGGACAGTGATCGAGAGAGAGACACCAACAGAGAGAGATTGATAAAGGTGTGAGTGAGGACAGTGATCGAGAGAGAGAGAGAGACACCAACAGAGAGCGATTGATAAAGGTGTGAGTGAGGGCAGTGATCGAGGGAGAGAGAGAGACACCAACAGAGAGCGATTGATAAAGGTGTGAGTGAGGACAGTGATCGAGAGAGAGAGAGACACCAACAGAGAGAGATTGATAAAGGTGTGAGTGAGGACAGTGAGAGAGAGAGACACCAACAGAGAGATTGATAAAGGTGTGAGTGAGGACAGGGATAGAGAGAGAGAGACACCAACAGAGAGAGATTGATAAAGGTGTGAGTGAGGACAGTGATCGAGAGAGAGAGATTGATAAAGATGTGAGTGAGGACAGTGATCGAGGGAGAGACAGACACCAACAGAGAGCGATTGATAAAGGTGTGAGTGAGGACGGATAGAGAGAGAGAGACACCAACAGAGAGAGATTGATAAAGGTGTGAGTGAGGACAGTGATCGAGAGAGAGAGATTGATAAAGGTGTGAGTGAGGACAGTGATCGAGAGAGAGACAGACACCAACAGAGAGAGATTGATAAAGGTGTGAGTGAGGACAGTGAGAGAGAGAGAGAGACACCAACAGAGAGAGATTGATAAAGGTGTGAGTGAGGACAGTGATCGAGAGAGAGAGAGACACCAACAGAGAGAGATTGATAAAGGTGTGAGTGAGGACAGTGATCGAGAGAGAGAGATTGATAAAGATGTGAGTGAGGACAGTGATCGAGGGAGAGACAGACACCAACAGAGAGCGATTGATAAAGGTGTGAGTGAGGACGGATAGAGAGAGAGAGACACCAACAGAGAGAGATTGATAAAGGTGTGAGTGAGGACAGTGATCGAGAGAGAGACACACCAACAGAGAGAGATTGATAAAGGTGTGAGTGAGGACAGTGAGAGAGAGAGAGACACACCAACAGAGAGCGATTGATAAAGGTGTGAGTGAGGACGGATGGAGAGACAGAGACACCAACAGAGAGAGATTGATAAAGGTGTGAGTGAGGACAGTGATCGAGAGAGAGACACACCAACAGAGAGAGATTGATAAAGGTGTGAGTGAGGACAATGATCGAGAGAGAGAGATTGATAAAGGTGTGAGTGAGGACAGTGATCGAGGGAGAGACAGACACCAACAGAGAGCGATTGATAAAGGTGTGAGTGAGGACAGTGATCGAGAGAGAGACAGACACCAACAGAGAGCGATTGATAAAGGTGTGAGTGAGGACAGTGAGAGAGAGAGAGAGACACCAACAGAGAGAGATTGATAAAGGTGTGAGTGAGGACAGTGATCGAGAGAGAGACACACCAACAGAGAGAGATTGATAAAGGTGTGAGTGAGGACTATTATGTCTGTGTGTAATTGAGACACGGACTGCAGGAGTTGGTTATAACAGGTCTTTACTGAGTGGAGACAAACTGGAACTACTATGCAAAAGTTACTACACAGGCTTATATACAGGGGTGGTCACTAATGGTACTGCAGTATACAGGGGCTGCAGAATATAGTTCCTTCTGCAAAGTACATACACTACAATTCCTCCCCTTTTAGCTAAACAGTACATAACATTCGATTAATAATTAAATAACATATTTACAATTACAGTTGCTAGATACATTAGCTGATGTTAAGCAATTATAAGTTCATTCTTTGTGGTGGCTTCCTGATCCTGTGGATAACGCCTCTTTGGGGTATCAGGTTCTTCTGGCAAAGTTGATTCGGGATCAACGTCGTTGTTTGGTTCGTCTGCTTCCAATATCACCGATTCTGAGGTAGATGCAATTGGTACTTCGGTTTCATCGCCAGGTGTATCAGATCGTGGTGTGGAGTTGACGTTTTCCAGTGACTCTAGAATCTGATCAGCATGGCGTCTTACAATGCTCTCTCCAACGTCCACGGTATACATTAGAGGTCCTTGCCGTGTACAGATCGTTCCTGGCTGCCATTTCTCTGTGCGGTAGTCCCGGGCCAAAACTGGTTGACCTATCTTAAAACTCCTGGTCGGCCTTTCATTCATATTCTGAAACTGCCTGTTCTCCACATCTCTTCTGACGTTTGGCTTAACCAAATCCAAGCGGCATCGTAGTCTTCGATTGAAGAACATCATGGCTGGAGTTTGGTTGGTAACCGCATGTGTCGCATTCCGGTAGGCAAACAAGAAGTTATCCACCTTGTGTTGTAGGGGTATATCTTCATTACACATTGCCTTGATAGCCTTCTTGAATGTTTGAACGAACCTCTCAGCCAATCCATTGGTGGCTGGATGATATGGGGCGGATGTGTAATGCTTAACACCATTGTTCTTTAAGAACCTCCAGAACTCTTCAGACACAAACTGTGGTCCATTATCGGAGCAAATCTGTTCAGGCAGCCCATTTCTGGCGAATATGGTTCGTAAAACTGCGATAGTTTTTTCTGTGGTGGTTGAGGACATTTTTATTACCTCTGGCCACTTTGAATGTGCATCCACCGCAATTAAAAACATCGAGTCCATAAATGGACCAGCAAAATCAATGTGCACCCTTTGCCATGGAGATGAGGGCCACTCCCATGGATGTAGAGGGGCTTGTGGTGGGGCATTTTGGACCTTCTGGCATCCTGTACAGCTCTTGGTCTAGTTCTTCATTTTTACCCCTCCCAGATGACCCTCATGAAGCTCATTGAGCACTCTATCCTTCAATTTGGGTGGAATTACTACTCTGGATCCACACATCAAGGTTCCTCTGCACACTGACAGCTGTTCTCGGCGAGAATGCTGGCAACGGTGGTTCGCCATGTGCTGGCCATCCCTTCACCGTTAAATCATAGACCCAGGAGAGTGTCGGGTCATTTCGTGTTTCCTTTTCTATGTTTGCATTCGTCACAGGGAGACATTCGACTATGGTCGAGTGGAATATCTCCACTGGATCCACTGCAGGTGCTTCTTCCACCGTCGGCAACGGTAGGCGCGACAATCCATCAGCATTCCCATGCTGTTTAGTTCCTTTGTACTCGATGTCATATTGGTGTGCCCCTAGGAAAAGGGACCACCTCTGTAGCCGTTGTGCTGTCATTATCGGGACGCCCTTCTGAGGGTTGAAAATGGAGACAAAGAGGTTGATGATCAGTTAGTAGAGTAAATTTCTGACCGTGCAGGTAGTGATTGAACTTCTTCACCCCCCACACCAGGCTGAGGGCCTCTCTGTCAATCTGGGCGTAGTTACGCTCGGCTGAAGTTAACGAGCGTGACGCAAAAGCTATCGGCCTGTCTGAACCATCAAGGAATTTATGTGACAGTACCGCTCCAATGCCGTAGGGAGACGCATCACACGCCAGTCTTATCGGTAGTGATGGGTTGTAGTGAGCCAATACTTCTCTTGAAGTGATTAGGTCTTTACTCTTCTGAAAGGCCCGCTTACATTCATCGCTCCATTTCCATGCTACTCCAGTTTGTAGTAGGGCGTTCAGTGGGTGCAGAATTGTGGACAAATTCGGCAAAAACTTATGGTAGTAATTCACCAATCCGAGGAATGACCTCAGTTGCGACACATTTTCAGGCGCTGGAGCCTTAACTACCGCTTCAATTTTGTCAGGGGACTTATGTAACCCCTCCATCAATCACTTGGCCACAATACGATATCTGTTTCTTAAAAAGCTCGCACTTGGGGCGATTGGCTCGTAGCCCATGTTGTCTTAGTCTAGTGAGCACCTGCTCTAGGTTGGCAACGTGTTCACTGTCATCTTCACCTGTGATGCGCTATCAATTCTAATGAGAGGCTGAGCAGAGTTCAGAACGACAGGCTTTTATTAACTACTGAATTGCACTTCAGACAGATCAGGACTATGCCTCTAGTGGATGACCGAATGCCTGGAGCTGCCATGCGGCCGTCCTTATACTCGGTAGCCGAGGGCGGAGTCAGCTGAGGCATAGTCAGACATAACAGTTAAACAAGAGTGAACGACAACAACAACAACAACGTGAACACAGTGAACTACAGTGGTTTACCACATTCACCCCTCGTTTAAAATTAAGTCCGGCGCGGTGAAGTGTATCAAAAGTTCGAGTAGGCGAGTCTGTCGGGCGGCCTCGTTTGCCGTCGAGATCTTCGTGGCGACGGTTGCGATGTTACAGCTTCCAACGACGCGTCTTGAGCGGGGTCGGGCACCGGTGTATCGTCCCCTTTGGTGTTGGGTGGGCGAGTGGACTCCGGCTGGTCCTGGGGTCGCGGCATGCCGTCTACTGGGGTGGAATGGATAGGGGTGAGAATTTGGTCTACTGAATTTTGGGCCGTGTCGAAGGGGGTCGTGGTGGAGGGCAATGGTGACGGGTCAGTGGACCCCGAGGGTGCCAGATCTCTAATGGAGACTGTATCCTCCCGCCCGTCCGAGTACGCCACGTAGGCGTACTGGGGGTTGGCATGGAGGAGGTGAACCTTCTCTACCAGGGGAGCCGTTTTGTGGGACCTTACATGCTTCCTCAGCAGGACGGGCCCTGGGGACGTCAGCCAGTGTGGTAGTGAGGTACCGGATGTGGACCTCCGGGGAAAAACGAACATTCGCTCATGGGGGGTGGCGTTGGTGGCCGTACACAGCAGTGACCGGATGGAGTGGAGCGCATCAGGTAGGACATCCTGCCAACGGGAGGTCGGAAGGCCCCTAGATTTTAAGGCTAGGAGGGCCGCCTTCCAAACTGTCGCGTTTTCTCTTTCAACCTGTCCGTTCCCCCGGGGGTTGTAGCTGGTGGTCCGGCTTGAGGCAATGCCTCTCATGAGCAGGTACTGACGGAGTTCGTCGCTCATGAAGGACGAGCCCCGGTCGCTATGAATATAGCTGGGAAAACCGAACAGAGCAAAGAGGTTGTGCAGGCATTTAATGACCGTAGCGGTGGTCGTGTTCGGGCAGGGGATGGCGAAAGGGAAACGGGAGTACTCATCAACTATGTTGAGGAAGTACACATTACGGTCAGAGGAGGGGAGGGGCCCTTTAAAGTCGACACTCAGGCGCTCAAAAGGGCGGGTGGCCTTGATCAGGTTTGCTCTGTCAGGCGTATAGAAGCGCGGCTTGCGCTCTGCACAGACTGGGCAGCTCCTGGTCATGGTCCTGACCTCCTCGATGGAGTAAGGCAGGTTGCGGCCTTTAATGAAATGGAAGAACCTGGTGACCCCCGGGTGGCAGAGGTCGTTGTGGAGGCCCCGTAGTCTATCGATCTGCGCGGTGGCGCATGTGCCTCGCGATAGAGCATCTGAGGGTTCGTTGAGTTTCCCGGGCCGGTACAAGATGTCGTAATTGTAGGTGGAAAGTTCAATTCTCCACCTCAAAATCTTGTCATTTTTGATTTTGCCCCTCTGCTTGTTGTTGAACATGAAAGCGACTGAACGTTGGTCAGTAAGCAGGGTAAATCGTTTTCCAGCCAGGTAGTGCCGCCAGTGGCGCACCGCCTCCACAATGGCCTGGGCCTCCTTTTCCACAGAGGAGTGTCTGAGTTCGGAGCCCTGGAGGGTTCGTGAAAAGAAGGCCACGGATCTTCCCGCCTGGTTAAGGGTAGCGGCCAGGGCAAAGTCGGATGCATCGCTCTCCACCTGGAAGGGGATGGACTCGTCTACCGAGTGCATGGTGGCCTTGGCAATGTCGTCTTTTATACGGTGAAAGGCTGAGCGGGCCTTCGCCGTCAGGGGGAAGGAAATGGACTTGATAAGTGGATGGGCTTTGTCCGCATAATGAGGGACCCACTGGGCGTAATAGGAAAAGAAGCCCAGGCACCTTTTGAGGGCCTTGAGACAGTGGGGCAGGGGAAGTTCCATCAATGGGCGCATCTGGTCAGGGCCAGGGCCGATGACTCCGTGTTCCACCACGCAACCAAGGATAGCGAGGCGGGCTGTGCGGAATATGCACTTTTCCTTGTTGTACGTGAGGTTTAGGAGTTGGGCCGTGCGAAGGAACTTATCAAGATTGGCGTCATGGTCCTGCAGGTCATGGCCACAGATGGTCACGTTGTCCAGGTAGGGAAACGTGGCCTGTAACGCATTCTCGTCGACCATCCGGTCCATCTCCCTCTGGAAGACGGAGACACCGTTGGTGACGCCGAAAGGAACCCTGAGGAAGTGAAAAAGACGGCCGTTTGCCTCGAAAGCTGTGTACTGGCGGTCCTCAGGGCGGATAGGGATTTGGTGGTATGCTGCCTTGAGGTCAATGGTCGAGAAAACGCGATATTGCGCTATCTTATTAACCATGTCGGCTATGCGGGGGAGAGGGTATGCGTCCAACTGGGTGTACTTGTTGATAGTCTGGCTGTAGTCAATGACCAGGCGCTGCTTGTTGCCAGTCTTAACGACTACCACCTGAGCTCGCCAGGGGCTGGTACTATCCTCAATAATCCCCTCTTTCAGGAGCCGCGTCACCTCAGATCTTATGAAGGATCTGTCCCCGGTGCTGTATCGCCTGCTCTTTGTGGCGATAGGCTTGCAGTCGCGGGTGAGGTTGGCGAACAGGGGGGGGGGTGTGATTTTGAGGGTGGAGAGACTACAGGTGGGGCGCGGCGGGCAATTTAAAAACTGCTGGTTGCAGACAGTGAGCGGGGGAAGAGGTCCACCGTATGTCAAGGTGACGCTCTTAAAGTGACAATGAAAGTCCAACCCCAGCAGAACGGCAGCGCAGAGATGTGGCAGGACAAATAGCTTTACATTTTTATAAACGGAGCCCTTCACCGAGAGGGTCACTACGCAGTAGCCGCCGACGTCTGCTGAGTGAGATTTTGAGGCCATGGAGATCCGATGGCGCGTTGGCTGGACCGAGAGGGAATAATGCCGTACCATATCAGGGTGTATGAAGCTCTCCGTGCTCCCGGAATCAAAAAGGCAAGTTGTGGCGCGGCCATTTACCTGGATGTCCATCGTGGACCTGGCTAGCTGATGGGGTCTGGATTGATCCAGCGTAATGGAGGCCGCTGTGGAGTCGGGAGCGTCGCTGTAGAACCCCGGTGAGGCGGCGGTGGGTGAGTCGGGGGCCCGTTGGCAAAATGGCGGCGTCGGAGAAGAAGGACAAAATGGTGGCGCCCATGACGATCCCGATCCCCACGAGGCTGGAGGAAGGCAAGATGGCCGCTCCCACGAATCGCACGTGGCGCTGCTGGAGGTAGGGGTCTTCTGACTTCTGCAGACGCCAGCGTAGTGTCCCTTCTTACCGCAGGCAGAGCAGACCGCGTTTTTCGCCGGGCAGCGCGCCCTGGGGTGTTTGGTTTGGCCACAGAAATAACATTTCTGGCTCGGGCGGGACATCGCTGCAGCAGTTGAGGCCGGGGCCCGTGGCGGCACCGCGTCCCAAGATGGCGGCGGCTGCGGCATCCATGAGGCGGCCGCGCGGTCCGGGGAGTAGGCCTCCATGTTCCGGTGGGCTACGTCCAACGAAAGGGTGAGTGAAATCGCCTTCTTCAGGTCGAGCTTGCTACTTTCCAGCAGTCGCTGCCGTGTGTGAGTGGACCTGAGGCCCGCAACGAGGGCGTCACGGATGAGCTCCTCCGTATGTTCCGTGGCTGATACTTGCTTGCATTCGCAGGCTCGGCCGAGTTCCTTCAGCGCCTGTATGTATGCTTCTGTGGGTTCCCCGGGCTGTTGTTTGCGGGACCCCAGGAGATGTCTTGCGTAAACATAGTTGACCGGGCGTGCGTATTGCTCCTTCAAAATGTCGATAGCCCCCTGGTAGCTCGTAGCATCCCGGATAAGGGCAAAAGCTCGGTGGTTTACTTTAGAATTCAGCACCCTGAGCTTGGCGTCGTCGGCGGCGACGGTCTCGCCGGATGCAGCCAGAAAGGACTCAAAACAGTTCAGCCAGTGCGAGAACTTAGCAGTCGAGTCCGGTTCTTGCGGGTCGAGTTCCAGGCACTTGATCTTAAGTATCTGCAGCATCGTTATTATTATTATTTTTTTTTTTTTTTCAGTAGTTAATAAACTTGATGCGCTATCAATTCTAATGAGAGGCTGAGCAGAGTTCAGAACGACAGGCTTTTATTAACTACTGAATTGCACTTCAGACAGATCAGGACTATGCCTCTAGTGGATGACCGAATGCCTGGAGCTGCCATGCGGCCGTCCTTATACTCGGTAGCCGAGGGCGGAGTCAGCTGAGGCATAGTCAGACATAACAGTTAAACAAGAGTGAACGACAACAACAACAACAACAACAAGTGAACACAGTGAACTACAGTGGTTTACCACAACCTGTCACTAGGATGTCGTCCAAGTAACACTGAGTCCCCGGAATCCCTTGCAGGACTTGTTCCATCGCTCTTTGCCATATCGCCGGAGCTGATGCTACTCCGAATACCAGTCGATTATACTGGTAAAGACCTTTGTGAGTGTTTATCGTGAGATACTTCCTAGAGGATTCTTCAACCTTCATCTGCAAATATGCTTGTGCTAGGTCAATTTTTGTAAAACGCTTCCCTCCAGATAGTGAGGCGAAAATATCTTCTATCCTTGGAAGAGGATATTGTACTGTGTGAAGGACTGGGTTCACCGTCACCTTGAAGTCCCCACAGATGCGAACCTTCCTTGGCTCCTCAGACTTATTGTTTAACGTTTTCTTCATGACCGGAACGATGGGTGTCGCCCACTCGCTCCAGTCTACCTTAGATAACACGCCTGCATTCTCCAGCTCTGCCTCGACGGCTGGGCGAATTGCATATGGTACCGGTCTTGCTTTGAAAAACTTGGGAATTGCATTCTCTTCTATTTTTATTGAGGCGGTTACGCCTTTAAGAGTGCCCAGTTCTTGTTGAAATACCTCTTTTTGGCGTTAGCTAAGATTTTTGACAATCAGCCAGGTGTGACGTCGTTATCCTTTTTACCAGCCACCGTCAGTGCCTGAATGAAGTGCCAGTCTAAACTTATCTTTCTGATCTATTCACGTCCCAATAACGGTGGTCCACCATCTTGCAGTATGTACAGATACAATTTCTGTATTTCCTTGCCGTTGTATTCGACAGGCACCATTATTTTCCCTCTGGGGTATACTTTTTGCCCCGTATACGTCTTCAAGACAATGGATGTCTCTTTCAAGGGTATGTGTGAGAATAGCCGCTCGTAGTCTCGTCGATTCATGACGGTCAGGGCTGATCCTGTATCCAATTCCATTTTGACTTGGGACCCTGCTATCGTGAGGGTGACCCAAATGGTTCGGTGATCCTCTTTTGCGATTACGTTGTGAAGTTTGAGACAGCTTAGTCTCTTGTTCCCCGATTCACTATCGCTCATCTGTTCTTCGGAACTACTGTCCATCATCTTTTGTACTTTCCTGTACTGTTCCTTAGTAGCCTTTTTGTTGTTGTTAGTCTTCTTCCCAGACCTGCAAACTCGTGCAATGTGTCCCATCTTTCCGCATTGCCTGCATATTTTGTCCTTGGACCAGCAGTCCTTCTGGTCATGGGTTGTTCTGCCGCAGCGATAACATTTTTCAAATCCCCGTGTCATTTCATGGGTGCCGTATTCCTGTGGCTTTTGCTGTATTTCCGCAGCTCCCCTTGCTGCTGCTTCGTACGATACTGCCACGCTGAAAGCCTTATCTAGCGTCAGCTCTTTCTCTGAAAGTAACCTCTTCTGGGTTCCTTCGCTCAGGAGTCCACAGACAAATTTGTCCCGTAGGGTATCTGCCAGTCCTGCTCCGAACTGGCAGTGCTTTGATAGCTTGTGTAGTTCCGTAAGGTAATCAGCATTGCTCTCATCTTTATGCTGATTTCTCCTGTGGAATTTAAATCTTTCTGCTATCAGCAGCGGTGTAGGATTTAGGTGTTCCTGTAGGATATCAACAATTTCGTTAAAACTCTTCGCCATCGGTTTGGCTGGAGTAATCAGGTTCCGCAATAGGCCGTACGTTCTTGCGCCCATTAAGTTTAGTAGTACCGATGCCTTTTTCTCATCGGCTACTTCGTTTGCCTCGCAATATACTTCGACTCTTTCCACATACGTGGTCCAGTCTTCTATTGCATTATCGAAGGCAGTGATATTGCCAGTCTTCGGCATCTTGGAAATCTAAGATGGTGCCTCCCGCGCTTTGTCTTCTACCCCGATTTAACAAAATGGCGCCTCCCGCGCTTTCCGTCTTCCCCGCTGCTGCTAGCGCTGTTGCTGGCGTTTTATGCCTTGATGGCGACGCCCTATGGTCTTCGCGCACTTTTCCCCCGCGCTGCTGCTAACGCCGCTCTCCGCGGTTCCCGTGGCAAACTGCAGCTCCTCGCGGCTTTCTGCGCTTCTAATTTCTTTTATTTCCCCGTCGTCGGAGCAGCCCTGCGGGACACTTTCCTCCCTCTTCTCGGGTCTGTACGCTGCCCGGTTTCGTAGCACCGGCCGCGCCCTGTGTGCTCCACCCTCTCTCTCTCTCTCTCCTCTTCCCGACAACGCTGCTCGGCCCCGTTGAAAAGCCACCCGATCGAGCTCTAGCCCGCCGCAGCCCAGGAAGGATCAGTGTACTACCTGCCACCAGCCCGATTAGCTGGAACACCATCGACAGGATAACCAAGCCCCGCTCTCGACAGCCTCTCCTGCAAATCTTCAACTCCGATGAATCAGAGACAGTTGCCCACGGCCGACGCCCGTTTCTTCTGTTTGTTTTATTTATTTATTTATTTTTTCTTTCTTCCTTCTGGCCTCGACCTCTGACAACTCCGCTTCAGGGATGGATCCCCATGAGGTGGTGCAGACTGTAGGTAAGTTCGGATCTGCTCGTCACCAGTATTATGTCCGTGTGTAATTGAGACACGGACTGCAGGAGTTGGTTATAACAGGTCTTTACTGAGTGGAGACAAACTGGAACTACTATGCAAAAGTTAATACGCAGGCTTATATACAGGGGTGGTCACTACTGGTACTGCAGTATATAGGGGCTGCAGAATATAGTTCCTTCTGCAAAGTACATACACTACAAGGACAGTGATAGAGAGAGAGAGACACCAACAGAGAGAGATTGATAAAGGTGTGAGTGAGGGCAGGGATAGAGAGAGAGACACCAACAGAGAGAGATAGATAAAGGTGTGAGTGAGGACAGTGATAGAGAGAGAGAGAGACACCAACAGAGAGAGATTGATAAAGGTGTGAGTGAGGACAGGGATAGAGAGAGAGACACCAACAGAGAGAGATTGATAAAGGTGTGAGTGAGGACAGTGAGAGAGAGAGACACCAACAGAGAGAGATTGATAAAGGTGTGAGTGAGGCAATACTGAGGGAGCGCCGCACTGTCGGAGGGGCAGTACTGAGGGAGTGCTGCACTGTTGGAGGGGCAGTACTGAGGGAGCGCCGCACTGTCAGAGGGGTAGTACTGAGGGAGTGCTGCACTGTCGGAGGGGCAGTACTGAGGGAGCGCTGCACTGTCGGAGGGGCAGTACTGAGGGAGTGCTGCACGGGTGCCATCTTTCGTGAGGGGACATTAAACCCTCGACCACTATTGGGAGAAGAGCAGAGGGGAGTTTTCTTCGGTGGTGTTATCTCAATATTTATCCCTCAACAAGTATCTTTTTAAAAAAAAACAGATGATCTGGCATTTATCTGATTGCTGTTTGTGGGAGCTTGCTGTGCGCAATACAACAACGACCACCCTTCCGAAAAGTAGTGAATTGGCTGTGAAGCGCTTTGAGACGTCCGGAGGTTCACGATGGGTGTTGCATAAATCAAAGCCTTTCTTTTTCTACCCTGCTCTCAATGTTTACGCTGGACAGACACTTGTTAATGGTTCTTTTACTGCGGGGGTCCATTGAACCGAGCTGTTGAGATGCCGAGCGATTGATTGCCTCTCTTCGCAATGTCAAGGGGACTGGGATATCAAATGCCGGCGAGTCCCTGGAAGAGTGAGAGATCGGTGACCATCGTGACTAGGGTTGTCTTGAGTGCAGGGACGCGCACAGACGCTGCTATCTGACAGTGTGTTGACAGCAGGTCAACCGAGAGCCAAGTGATGAATTGCAGCCAGTGATTTATAACCTGCCCATTTATAGAGATTTATCACTGCTGACAGATGCTAAGTATAACGCCTCACCCATCTGTGCATCCCCCTCCCTTTAATTTTTTTAAATTCTTTTATGGGATGTGGGATTGGCTGCTAAGGCCAGCATTTATAGAAACGGAAACAGAAAAATAGGAGCAGGAGTAGGCCATTCGGCCCCTCGAGCCTGCTCCGTCATTCAATATGATCATGGCTCATCCTCTATCTCAATACCATATTCCCCCCCCTCTCCCCATACCCCTTGATGCCTTTAGCCTTAAGGAATATATCCAACTCCTTCTTGAATATATTTAATGAATTGGCCTCTACTGCCCTGTGTGGTAGAGAATTCCACAGGTTCACCACTCTCTGGGTGAAGAAATTCTTCCTCTTCTCTGTCCTAAATGGCTTACCCCTTATCCTTAGACTGTGACCCCTGGTTCTGGACTCCCCCGCCATCGGGAACATCCTTCCTGCATCTAGTCTGTCCACACCTGTCAGAATTTTATAAGTTTCAATGAGATCCCCTCTCATTCTTCTAAACTCCAGCGAATATAAACCTAATCGACCCAATCTCTCTTCATACGTCATTCCTGCCATCCCAGGTGTCAGTCTGGTGAATCTTCGCTGCACTCTCTCCATGGCAAGAACATCCTTCCTCAGATAAGGAGACCACAAGGCTAATAGCCTTTATTGCCCACCCCCAGTTGCCCTTGAGAAGGTGGTGGTGAGCCGCCTTCTTGAACCGCTGCAGTCCGTGTGGTGGTGTCTAGAAATCTTTCTATCTCCTTCTTAAATATATTCAGTGACTTGGCCTCCTCAGCCTTCTGTGGTAGAGAATTCCACAGGTTCACCACCCTCTGAGTGAAGACATTTCTCCTCATCTCAGTCCTAAATGTCCTACCCCGTATCCTGAGACTGTGACCCCTCGTTCTAGACCCCCCAGCCAGGGGAAACATCCTCCCTGCATCCAGGCTGTCCAGCCCGGTCAGAATTTTATACGTTTCAATGAGATTCCCTCTCATTCTTCTAAACTCTAGTGAATACAGGCCTAGTCGATCCAATCTCTCCTCATACGACAGTCCTGCCATCCCAGGAATCAGTCTGGTGAACCTTCGCTGCACTCCCTCTATGGCAAGTATATCCTTTCTTAGGTAAGGAGACCAAAACTGCACACAGTACTCCAGGTGTGGTCTCACCAAGGCCCTGTATAACTGTAGTCAGACATCCTTGGTCCTGTACTCAAAATCATATGTAAAAAATAATCAAAAAAGCTAATAGCCTTTATTGCCCATCCCTAGTTGCCCTTGAGAAGGTGGTGGTGAGCCGCCTTGAACCGCTGCAGTCCGTGTGGTGAAGGTGCTCCCACAGTGCTGTTAGGGAGGGAGTTCCAGGATTTTGACCCAGCGACGATGAAGGATCGGCGATATATTTCCAAGTCAGGATGGTGTGTGACTTGGAGGGGAACTTGGAGGTGGCGGTGTTCCCGTGCGCCTGCTGCCCTTGTCCTTCTAGGTGGAAGAGGTCGCGGGTTTGGGAGGTACTGCCGAAGAAACCTTGGCGAGTTGCTGCAGTGCATCTTGTAGATGGTCCACACTGCAGCCACGGTGTGCCGCTGGTGGAGGGAGTGAATGTTTAAGGTGGTGGATGGGGTGCCAATCAAGCGGGCTGCTTTGTCCTGGATGGTGTCGAGCTTCTTGAGTGTTGTTGGAGCTGCACTCATCCAGGCAAGTGGAGAGTATTCCATCACACTCCTTACTTGTGCCTTGTAGATGGTGGAAAGGCTTTGGGGAGTCAGGAGGTGAGACACTCGCCGCAGAATACCTAGCCTCTGGCCTGCTCTTGTTGCCACAGTATTTATGTGGCTGGTCCAGTTATGTTTCTGGTCAATGGTGACCCCCCCAGGATGTTGATGGTGGGGGATTCGGTGATGTTAAGGCCATTGAATGTCAAGGGGAGGAGGTTAGACTCTCGCGTGTTGGAGATAGTCATTGCCTGGCACTTCTGTGGCGTGAATGTTACCTGCCACTTATCAGCCCAAGCCTGAACGTCATCTAGGTCTTGTTGCATGCAGGCATGGACTGCTTCATTATCTGAGGAGTTGTGAATGGCGCTGAACACCGTGCAGTCATCAGTCATAATGTTCTTCATTACACTGCGGTCAAATAGTCCCGTTAATTACACTGGGATCAATCAGTCAAACTGATTCCTGGGATGAGGGAATTGTCCTAAGTGGAGAGATTGAGGAGACTAGGCCTGCATTCCTCAGAATTTAGAAGAATGAGAGGTGATCTCATCGAAACATCTAAAATTCACACAGGGCTTGACGGAGCAAGTGCTGGGAGGCTGTTTTTGTAATGTATGTGCCTTTAAGGGGAGAACTACTTTTTACAGCTCCTGTATACTGTAGTACCGGCAGTGACCACACCTGTATATAACCCTGAGTAGGGATCTGTACTGTTTAGTTTTAGAGCAACCCTCATCCAGTAAACACCTGTTGATTGTTCTCTGCAGTCTCTGTCGATTATTTGAAGGACACACTACCTAAAGATTCACGGATTTAACATTGGCGACGAGGTGATTCGAACCTACCTGCAACTCTGCAGAAGAAGGCCGATTCCATCAGTGCGGGCGTCGACCATCCTGAGAGGACTTGAGCAGGCAGAGGAGGCTGTGGAGAGCTGGGCTTGGTTCTCCAGCCGCGACGATCCAGCGCAGCGGGCTGGCAGCAGGTACGGCGCAGACCCTTCCCGGACAGCGGCGGCGGGAGCCGACCGACGGCACAGAAAAAGGCCGAGCAGCGTCGACGGGTAAGAGAGAGGGTAAAGCGCACAGGGTGCAGCCGGGGTTGAAGACCGAGCGGCGTCAACGAGAGAGGGTGAAGCGCGCAGGGCACGGCCAGGGTTGAAGACCGAGCGGCGTCAACGAGAGAAGCGCGCAGGAAAACGCGCAGAGTGCGGCCGGTGTTCAAGGGCTGAGCAGCGTCCGCGGGGGGGGGGGGGGGAAGAAAAGAAAGCGCGGGAGACGCCATTTGGGCCGCAGCGGAGAAGAAAGGAAAGCGCGGGAGACGCCATTTTGAGCCAGCGGAGAAGAAGGGAGAGCGCGGGAGACGCAATTTTTAGCCAGTCTAACCACACCCAGGGATGCAGAAGAGTGGCAGGGTCACAGCGTTCGACAATGAAGTCGAAGATTGGGCGACATATGTAGAACGTATAGAGGTGTACTGCAAAGCGAATGAAGTGCCAGATGCCAGGAAAGCACTGGTATTGTTGAATTCCATGGGTGCAAAAACGTACGGCTTACTGCGAAACCTAGTCACCCCAGAGAAGCCAGTGGAAAAGGATTTTGAAAGCATAGTGGCAATCCTACAGGACCACTTAAACCCCACACCGCTGCTGATAGCAGAAAGATTTAAGTTTCACAAAAGGAACCAGCATAAAGACAAAAGTAATGCTGAGTATTTAACGGAACTGCGCAAGCTATCGAAACACTGCCAGTTTGGAACGGGACTAGCAGATACTTTAAGGGACAAGTTTGTGTGTGGGCTTCAAAGTGAAGGAACCCAGAAACGGCTTCTATCAGAAAAGGATCTTACGCTGGACAAGGCATTCAACATGGCAGTATCACACGAAGCAGCAGCACGGGGCGCTGCAGACATACAATGGAGACCGCAAGAATATGGCACAAATGAAATGTCATAGGGAGCAGTGAAGTGTTATCGCTGCGGCAGAACAACACACGACCATAAGGATTGTTGGTTCAAGGACCAAGTGTGCAGACAGTGTGGAATAGTAGGACACATAATAAGAGTCTGCAGGTCGGGAAAGAAAACCAGCAGCAAGAAACCTCCACAGGAGAAGTACAAAAAGGTACATAAGGTGACGGAGAGTAGTTCAGACGAACAGAAAAGTGATACAGACTCCGGAAGCAAGGAGCTGGGTTGTCTGAAACTACATAATGTAACCAAAATGGAGGATCACCAAACTATCTGGGTCACGCTCAAGATAGACGGAGTCCAAGTGAAAATGGAATTGGACACAGGATCAGCCCTAACAGTCATAAACCAAAGGGACTACAAGCGGCTATTCTCACATATACCCTTGAGAGATACAGAGATTATCTTGAAGATGTACACGGGGCAAAAAGTCTACCCCAAAGGAAAAATAAGGGTGAACGTGATATACAACGGCAAGGAAACACCAAAAATTGACCTATATGTATTGCCAGATGGAGGACCACCACTACTAGGACGTGAATGGATCCAGAAGATACACTTAGATTGGCATGCCATACAAGCACTGATGGTCGATGCCAAAAAGGATGACGACGTCACACCTGGACGACTGTCAAAAATGCTAACTGACGCACAAGAAGTGTTCCAGGAGGGACTCGGAACACTAAAAGGCATAACAGCGACGATCAAAATAGAGGATAATGCAAGCCCAAAGTTTTTTAAGGCGATCCGCCCAGCCGTCGAAGCAGAGCTGGAAGGTTTGGAACGTTCTGGAGTACTGTCCAAAGTGGACTGGAGCGAGTGGGCTACACCCATCGTTCCTGTAATGAAGAGGTCGTTGAGTAATACGCCTGGGGAACCAAAGAAGATTCGCATCTGTGGGGACTTTAAGGTGACAGTGAACCCAGTCCTTCACACGGTACAATATCCGCTTCTGAGGATTGAAGATATTTTCGCCTCACTATTTGGAGGAAAACGCTTCACTAAGATTGATCTGGCCCAGGCGTACCTGCAAATGGAGGTAGAAGAAGCCTCGAAACAGTACCTCACGATCAACACTAGGACAAATAAAATTAGAGAGTTAAATGCGTGGCTCAAAGACTGGTGTGGGAGAAATGGGTTTTGCTTCCTGGGACACTGGCACCAGTACTGGGGCAGGAGGGAGCTGTTCCGTTGGGATGGGCTTCACTTGGCTAGTGCTGGGACTAGAGTCCTGGCGGATCATATAACTAGGGCTGTAGAGAGGGCTTTAAACTAACTAGTGGGGGGGAGGTTCCTAGAGAGCAAATAATAAAAATGACAACAGAGAAGGTCATAGACTTAGGTAGCAGTGGGGAAATTAAAAACCAGAGCGTGTCAGGAAGGGGCAGAAGGTATGGAGTAAAAGGTAAAGTAATAAAAAGGGCAAAAGCAGGAACTAAGTGTCACAAAACATCTTTGAAAGTTCTCTATCTGAATGCACGTAGCATTCGTAACAAAATAGACGAGTTAATGGCACAAATAACTACATATGGGTATGATCTTGTGGCCATTACAGAAACATGGCTGTAGGGTGACAATGCCTGGGAATTAAACATACCAGGTTATTTAACGATCAGGAAGGACAGGCAGGAAGGAAGGGGAGGTGGGGTGGCTATGTTAATAAAGGAAGGAATCACTGTAATACAGAGAAATTATATTGGGTCAAAAGATCAGGATAATGAAACAGTTTGGGTGGAGGTAAGGAATAATAAGGGGAAAAAAACACTAGTGGGCGTAGTCTATAGGCCTCCGAACAGTGGCAACTCTGTTGGACGGAGTATCAATCAAGAAATAGTTGAGGCTTGTAATAAGGGAACATCTATAATTATGGGGGATTTTAACTATCATATTAATTGGACAAATCAAATTGGGCAGGGCTGCCTTGAGGATGAGTTCATTGAGTGTATTAGGGATGGGTTTCTTGAGCAGTATGTAACTGAACCGACCAGGGGGCAAACAACCTTAGATCTGGCCCTGTGTAACGAGACAGGATTAATTAAAAATGTCCTAGTAAAGGATCCCCTTGGAATGAGTGACCATAACATGGTTGAATTCCATATTCAATTAGAGGGTGAGAAGGTTGGATCTCAAACAAGCGTGCTAAGCTTGAATAAAGGAGACTATGAAGGTGTGAGAGCGGAATTGAGTAGAGTGGATTGGGAAAATAGATTAAAGGGTAAGACGATACATGATCAGTGGTGTACATATAAGGAGTTATTTTACAACTTCCAAAAAATATATATTCCACTGAGAAGAAAAGGGTGTAAAAGAAAAGACAGCCATCCGTGGCTAAGTAAAGAAGTTAAGGATAGTATTCGACTAAAAACAAGGGCATATAAGGTAGCCAAATCTAGTGGGAGGATAGAGGATTGGGAAAACTTTAAAAGACAGCAAAAAATAACAAAAAGATTGATTAAGAAAGGAAAGATAGATTATGAAAGTAAATTAGCAAAAAATATAAAAACAGATAGTAAGAGTTTTTATAGTTATATAAAAAGAAAAAGGGTGGCTAAAGTAAATGTTGGTCCCTTAGAGGATGAGAACGGGAAATTAATGGTGGGAAATATGGAGATGGCAAAAACACTGAATGAATATTTTATATCAGTCTTTACAGTAGAAGACACTAAGAATATCCCAACACTGGACAAACAGGGGGCTAAAGGGGGGGAGGAGCTAAACACGATCAAAATCACTAAGGAAGTGGTACTCGGTAAAATAATGGGACTCAAGGCGGATAAATCACCTGGACCTGATGGCTTACATCCTAGGGTCTTGAGGGAAGTGGCGGTAGGGATTGTGGATGCATTGGTAATAATTTTCCAAAACTCCCTGGACTCGGCAAAGGTCCCGGCAGACTGGAAAACTGCTAATGTAACACCCTTATTTAAAAAGGGCAGTAGACAGAAGGCTGGAAACTATAGACCGGTTAGCCTAACATCTGTGGTAGGTAAAATTTTGGAGTCCATTATTAAGGAGACAGTAACAGGACATTTGGATAATCATAATTTAATAGGACAAAGTCAGCATGGTTTTATGAAGGGGAAGTCATGTTTGACAAATTTGCTGGAGTTCTTTGAGGAAGTAACATATAGGGTGGATAAAGGGGAACCAGTGGACGTAGTGTATTTAGACTTCCAAAAGGCATTTGACAAGGTGCCACACAAAAGATTATTGCTTAAGATAAAAAATCACGGGATTGGGGGTAATATTCTGGCATGGATAGAGGATTGGCTATCTAACAGAAGGCAGAGAGTTGGGATAAATGGTTCATTCTCAGACTGGCAATCAGTAACTAGTGGTGTTCCACAGGGGTCAGTGCTGGGTCCCCAACTCTTTACAATCTATATTAACAATTTGGAGGAGGAGACCGAGTGTAACATATCAAAGTTTGCAGCTGATACTAAGATGGGAGGGAAAGTAGTGAGTGAGGAGGACATAAAAAACCTGCAAGGGGACATAGACAGGCTAAGTAAGTGGGCAGAGATTTGGCAGATGGAACACAATACTGGAAAGTGTGAGGTTATGCACTTTGGCAGGAAAAATCGTAGAGCAAGTTATTATCTTAATGGCAAGAAACTGGAAAGTACTGAAGTACAAAGGGATCTGGGGGTCCTGGTGCACGAAACTCAAAAGGTTAGTATGCTGGTGCAGCAAGTGATTAAGAAGGCCAATGGAATGTTGGCTTTCATTGCTAGGGGGATAGAATATAAAAATAGGGAGTTATTGCTTCAGTTGTACAAGGTATTGGTGAGACCGCACCTGGAATACTGCGTACAGTTTTGGTGTCCATACTTAAGAAAGGACATACTTGCTCTCGAGTCAGTACAAAGAAGGTTCACTTGGTTAATCCCGGGGATGAGGGGATGGACATATGAGGAGAGGTTGAGTAGATTGGGACTCTACTCATTGGAGTTCAGAAGAATGAGAGGCGATCTTATTGAAACATATAAGATTGTGAAGGGGTTGGATCGGGTGGATGCGGGGAAGATGTTCCCGATGATGGGTGAAACTAGAACTAGGGGGCATAGTCTTAGAATAAGGGGCTGCTCTTTCAAAACTGAGATGAGGAGGAACTACTTCACTCAGAGGGTGGTAGGTCCATGGAATATGCTGCCCCAAAAAGCTGTAGAAGCTACATCATTACATAAATTTAAAACAGAAATAGACAGTTTCCTAGAAGTAAAGGGAATTAAGGGTTACGGGGAGCGGGCAGGAATTTGGACATGAGTCTAGGTTCGGAATGGTCATGGCCCTGTGGGTAGCGGAGCGGGCCCAGGGGCCGTGTAGCCTGATCCTGCTCCTATTTCGTGTGTCTAATTCTGTTAGATTCAGGAGATGGTTCTGTGATAGTGGATTGGCGGTTAGGATCGGATCAGCCATGATCTTATTGAATGGCGGAGCAGGCTCGAGGGGCCGATTGGCCGACTCCTGCTCCTATTTCTTATGTTCTCACAAAGGTCTCTACCAATACAACCGGCTGGTGTTCAGGGTAGCATCGGCTCCGGCTATTTGGCAAAGGGCAATGGATCAAGTCCTGCAAGGGATCCAGGGACCCAGTGTTATTTGGACGACATCCTGGTCATGGGCGAAAATGACAGTGATCACCTCGTCAACCTGGAGCAGGTGCTCACTAGATTGAAGGAATATGGGCCCCGAGCTAATCGCCAAAAATGCGAGTTTTTCCAGAAGCAGATCTCGTATTGTGACCACGTTATTGATGAAGAGGTCATCATAAGTCCCCTGAAAAGATTGAGGCAGTTGTCAAGGCTCCAGCACCGGAAAATGTGTCACAACTGAGGTCGTTCCTCGGGCTGGTAAACTACTACCATAAGTTCTTGACGAATTTGTCTACCGTACTACACCCACTGAACACCCTACTGCAAACGGGAGTACCTTGGAAGTGGAGTGACGAATGTAAACGAGCTTTCCAGAAGTGCAAAGAATTGATCTCATCAAAAGAGGTGTTGGCTCATTTCAACCCAGCACTACCAATTCGGTTGGCGTGTGATGCATCACCCTATGGCATTGGAGCGGTGCTGTCGCACAAATTCCCGGACGGCTCAGAGAGGCCAGTAGCCTTTGTGTCTCGGTCACTAACCTCAGCCGAGCATAACTACGCCCAGATTGACAGGGAGCCCTCAGCCTAGTGTGGGGAGTGAAAAAGTTCAACCACTATCTGCACGGGCAGAAGTTCACCTTGCTGACTGACCACCAACCACTTGTCTCCATCTTTAATCCAAAGAAGGGCGTTCCGGTGATGACTGCGCAACGGCTACAAAGATGGTCCCTTTTTCTAGGGGCGCACCCATATGAAATCGAGTATAAGGGCACAAAACAGCATGGAAACGCTGATGGGCTATCACGCCTGCCACTGCCTACTGTGGAGGAAGCACCAGCAGTGGACCCTGTCGAAATATTTTATTCGGCTATAATTGAACGCTTTCCAGTAACTAACGCGGATATAGAGAAGGAGACCCGAAATGACCCGACACTGTCTCAGGTATATGATTTGACGGTGAAGGGATGGCCAACACATGGCGACTCACTGTTGCCAGCATTCTCATCCAGAAGAGAACAGCTGTCAGTATGCCAGGGGACCTTGATGTGTGGATCCCGAGTGGTAATTCCACCCAAGTTAAGGGAGAAAGTGCTCAATGAGCTTCACGAAGGCCATCTGGGAGGGGTGAAAATGAAAAGCCTTGCTAGGGCTTATGTGTGGTGGCCGGGGATTGATCAGCAAATAAAGGACCTGACAAAGAGCTGCTCAGGATGCCAGAAGGTCCAAAATGCACCACCACATGCCCCTCTACACCCATGGGAGTGGCCCTCCTCTCCATGGCAACGGGTGCATATTGATTTTGCTGGTCCATTCATGGACTCAATGTTTTTAATAGCCGTGGATGCGCACTCGAAATGGCCTGAGGTGATCAAAATGTCCTCCACCACCACGGAGAAAACTATTGCAGTCCTACGGACCATATTTGCCAGGAACGGCTTGCCAGAGCAGATTTGCTCTGATAACGGACCACAGTTTGTGTCCGAAGAGTTTTGGAAATTTATGAAAAGGAATGGGGTAAGGCATTACACATCCGCCCCGTATCATCCAGCCACAAATGGATTGGCTGAGAGGTTCGTACAAACCTTTAAAAAGGCCGTAAGGGCCATGTGCGATGACGACATTCCACTGCAGCATAAGGTGGACAATTTCCTGTTAACCTACAGAAATGCGACACATGCAGTCACCAACCAGACCCCGGCCATGATGTTCTTTAACTGAAGGTTGAGATCTCGTCTGGATTTGCTCAGACCAAATGTACGAAGAAATGTTGAAAATAAGCAATTCCAGCACATCAATGAGAAACCGACAAGGAGCTTCAATGGAGGGCAACCAGTCTTGGCCCGCGACTACCGAACAGAGAAATGGCAACCAGGAATGATATGCACACGGCAGGGGCCACGAATGTACACAGTGAATGTTGGGGAGAACATTGTGAGACGCCATGTCGACCAGATACTAGCGTCACAGGAACGAGTCAACCCCATGTCTCGCATACCTGGTGATGAACCCGACATACAGGTAGCATCTACCCCAGAAACAGTAGTGTCGGAAGCTGATGAACCAACCGACGACGGGGGGCCAGAATCGCCTCCGCACCAAGAGCAAGACACTCGGGAAGGGCGCTATCCAGAAAGGATCAGGAAGCCGCCCCAAAGACTGAATTGAAAATGGACTATTTTCAGTTAATGCTGCATGTTAAAAGTGTTAATTGTTAAATGAATGTTATGGTACTGTTAATCTAAAAGGGGAGGAATTGTAGTGTATGTGCCATTAAGGGGAGAACTACTTTTTACAGCGCCTGTATACTGTGGTACCGGCAGTGACCACGCCTGTATATAACCCTGAGTAGGGATCTGTACTGTTTAGTTTTAGAGCAACCCTCATCCAGTAAACACCTGTTGATTGTTCTCTGCAGTCTCTGTCGATTATTTGAAGGACACACGACCTAAAGATTCACGGATTCAACAGTTTTCCCCCTGGCTGGATAGTCTAGAACTAGGGGTCATAGTCTAAGGATAAAGGCCCACGATTTAGGACTGAGATGAGGAGAAATTTCTTCACTCAGAGGGTGGTGAATCTTTGGAATTCTCTACCCCAGAGGGCTGTGGATGCTCTGTCGTTGAGTATATTCAAGACTGAGATCAATAGATATTTGGATATTAAGGGAATCAAGGGATATGGGGATAGGGCGGGAAAGTGGAGTTGAGGTAGAAGATCAGCCATGATCTTATTGAATGGTGGAGCTGGCTCGAGGGGCCGAATGGCCGACTCCTGCTCCTATTCCTTATGTTCATATGCACCCATGTTCTTCATTACACTGTGATCAAATCGTCCCTTTAAATATACAGGGATCAGTATCATAATCACTAATGTACCCTGTGTTGTGAATCAACAACAACGTGCATTGATATAGCACCTATAACATAGTAAAATGTCCCAAGGTGCTACACGGGCGAATATCAGAAACAACTTCACACCGAGCCATGTAAGGAGAGATTAGGGCAGGTGACCAAAAGCTTGGTCAAAGAGGTAGGTTTTAAGGAGCGTCTTAAAGGAGGAGAGAGAGAAGCGGAGAAGTTTAGGGAGGGAATTCCAGAGTTTAGGGGCTTAAGCGGCTGAAGTTTGGGAAAAGTCTGGTTCAGCCTCACACAGAGGCCAGGAGAGGGATCACATAACGACTACCGTACCCTGGATTATTAGTCCAGTAACATAACCCCTACACTACTGTACACTGGATTATTAGTCCAGTAACATAACCCCTACACTACTGTACCCTGGATTATTAGTCCAGTAACATAACCCCTACACTACTGTACCCTGGATTATTAGTCCAGTGACATAACCCCTACACTACTGTACCCTGGATTATTAGTCCAGTAACATAACCCTTACACTACTGTACCCTGGATTATTAGTCCAGTAACATAACCCCTACACTACTGTACCCTGGATTATTAGTCCAGTGACATAACCCCTACACTACTGTACCCTGGATTATTAGTCCAGTAACATAACCCCTACACTACTGTACCCTGGATTATTAGTCCAGTAACATAACCCCTACACTACTGTACCCTGGATTATTAGTCCAGTAACATAACCCCTACACTACTGTACCCTGGATTATTAGTCCAGTAACATAACCCCTACACTACTGTACCCTGGATTATTAGTCCAGTAACATAACACCTACACTACTGTACTGTGGATTATTAGTCCAGTAACATAACCCCTACACTACTGTACCCTGGATTATTAGTCCAGTAACATAACCCCTACACTACTGTACCCTGGATTATTAGTCCAGTAACATAACCCCTACACTACTGTACCCTGGATTATTAGTCCAGTAACATGACCCCTACACTACTGTACCCTGGATTATTAGTCCAGTGACATAACCCCTACACTACTGTACTCTGGATTATTAGTCCAGTAACATAACCACTACACTACTGTACCCTGGATTATTAGTCCAGTAACATAACCCCTACACTACTGTACCCTGGATTATTAGTCCAGTAACATAACCACTACACTACTGTACCCTGGATTATTAGTCCAGTAACATAACCCCTACACTACTGTACCCTGGATTATTAGTCCAGTAACATAACCCCTACACTACTGTACCCTGGATTATTAGTCCAGTAACATAACCCCTACACTACTGTACCCTGGATTATTAGTCCAGTAACATAACCCCTACACTACTGTACACTGGATTATTAGTCCAGTAACATAACCCCTACACTACTGTACCCTGGATTATTAGTCCAGTAACATAACCCCACACTACTGTACCCTGGATTATTAGTCCAGTAACATAACCCCTACACTACTGTACCCTGGATTATTAGTCCAGTAACATAACCACTACACTACTGTACCCTGGATTATTAGTCCAGTAACATAACCCCTACACTACTGTACCCTGGATTATTAGTCCAGTAACATAACCCCTACACTACTGTACCCTGGATTATTAGTCCAGTAACATAACCCCTACACTACTGTACCCTGGATTATTAGTCCAGTCACATAACCCCTACACTACTGTACCCTGGATTATTAGTCCAGTCACATAACCCCTACACTACTGTACCCAGGATTATTAGTCCAGTAACATAACCCCTACGTTACTGTACCTTGGATTATTAGTTCAGTAACTTGAAGCACCGTAAACGGGACGTCGTATTCGCGATACAGAAACATAGAAGATAGGAGCAGGAGTAGGCCATTCGGCCCTTCGAGCCTGTTCCACCATTTAATGAGATCATGGCTGATCATCCAAATTCAGTACCCTGTCCCTGCCTTCTCCCCATATCCCTTGATCCCTTTAGCCTTAAGAAGTATATCTAACTCCTTCTTGAATATATTTAATGAATTGTTCTCAAGTGCCTTCTGTGGTAGAGAATTCCACAGGTTCACCACTCTCTGGGTGAAGAAATTCCTCCTCATCTCAGTCCTAAATGGCTTACCCCTTATCCTTAGACTGTGACCCCTGGTTCTGGACTCCCCGACCATCGGGAACATCCTGCATCTAGTCTGTCTAGTCCTGTTAGAATTTTCGAAGTTTCAATGAGATCCCCTCTCAATCTTCTAAACTCCAGCGAGTATAAGCCCAATCGACCCAATCTCTCCTCATACGTCATTCCTGCCATCCCAGGTATCAGTTCACTGCACTCCCTCCAAGGCAATATCGCTGCTGCTTGCAAATGGTCCTCAGCACGTCGCAGCAGAAGCAAATCCGTTCCCCACTTTGTTAGCTTAAATCGAACCTTCTAGTGCTGTGTTTGTCATTCGGGAGAGAGCAGCTTGTGATTGGATCGAGCCTGGAGCTGGTTGCGGTGCGGAGTGTGTGGAGCGGAGGGTTGGGGGCTGGGGCGGGTGGCCATTGATCTGTAGCTGACGCTGCATGATCGGGAGAGGCGGGAAGCAGGGAGTCTGTCTCCACGCCCCCGTGCAGCGCCGGCTTCTGTTTTTCCAGCTGCTTCGCTTCCAGAGTGACAGGACATTCATCAGCTAAAAAGATCCATCAAGCTCTGAATTCACCACTTGGCAGCAGACTCCAAAGGGATTGCTTTCCGGCGAAAGATACCTGTGTGTTTCATCCAAGATCTCAAATGTTCTCGGTAAGCCTGCGAAACGTGCCCAGTATGTGTCAGAACTCTTTCATCGTGCTTCATCATCGGAACGTCGGAGCAGGAGGAGGCCATTTCGCCCTACAAGATGCACTGCAGCAACTCGCCAAGGCTTCTTCGGCAGCACCTCCCAAACACGCGACCTCTTCCACCTAGAAGGACAAGGGCAGCAGGCGCATGGGAACACCGCCACCTCCAAGTTCCCCTCCAAGTCACACACCATCCTGACTTGGAAATATATCAGCGATCCTTCATCGTCGCTGGGTCAAAATCCTGGAACTCCCTCCCTAACAGCACTGTGGGAGTACCTTCACCACACGGACTGCAGCGGTTCAAGAAGGCGGCTCACCACCACCTTCTCAAGGGTAATTAGGGATGGGCAATAAATGCTGGCCTTGCCAGCGACGCCTACATCCCATGTACAAGTATAAAAAATGCCCCTCGAGCCTGCTCCGCCATTCCATGAGATCCTGGCTGACCTGTGACCTAACTCCATATACCCGCCTTTGCCCCATATCCCTTAATACCTTTGGTTAACAGAAACCTATCAATCTAAGATTTAAAATTAACAATCGACCCGGCATCAACTGCTTTTTGCGGAAGAGAGTTCCAAACTTCTCCCACCCTTTGTGTGTAGAAGTGTTTCCGAACTTCACTGCTGAAAGGTCTGGCTCTAATTTTTGGACTATGTCGCCTAGTCCGAGACTCCCCAACCAGCGGAAATAGTTTCTCTCTATCCATCCTACCAGTTCTTGAAAACTTCGATCAGATTACCCCTTAACCGTCTACATTCCAGGGAGTACAACCCTAGTTTGTGTAATCTCTCCTCGTAACTTAACCCGTGGAGTCCGGGTATCATTCTGGTAAACCTACGCTGCCCTCCCTCCAAGGCCAGTCGGTCCTTCCTAAGGTGTGGTGCCCAGAACTGCTCACCGTGCTCCGGGTGTAGTGTAACTATTTATTTACCCTCCCTGTTTGTGAACGTGTCAATCTTAGCTCAGAGGGTGGCATCCTCTCTCACTTGTGAGTCAGAAGGATCTGGAGAGAGAGCACTCGCGCCAGAGGCTCCCGCCCCATAATTCAGGCCGACACTCCCCGGCACCAGTACTGAGGGAGTGCTGCACTGTCGGAGGGGCAGTACTGAGGGAGCACTGCACTGTCGGAGGGACAGTACTGATGGAGCACTGCACTGTCGAGGGGCAGTACTGAGGGAACGCCACACTGTCGGAGGGGCAATACTTAGGGAGCGCTGCACTGTCGGAGGGGCAGTACTGAGGGAGCGCTGCACTGTCGGAGGGGCAGTACTGAGGAAGCGCTGCACTGTCGGAGGGGCAGTACTGAGGGATCACTGCACTGTCGGAGGGGCAGTACTGAGGGAGTGCTGCACTGTCGGAGGGACAGTACTGATGGAGCGCTGCACTGTCGAGGGGCAGTACTGTGGGAGCGCCACACTGTCAGAAGGGCAGTACTGAGGGAGCGCTGCACTGTCGGAGGGGCAGTATTGAGGGAGCGCCGCACTGTCGGAGGGGCAGTACTGAGGGAGAGCTGCACTGTCGGAGGGGCAGTACTGAGGGAGCGCCGCACTGTTGGAGGGGCAGTACTGAGGGAGTGCTGCACTGTCGGAGGGGCAGTACTGCGGGAGCGCTGCACTGTCGGAGGGGCAGTACTGAGGGAGCGCCGCACTGTTGGAGGGGCAGTACTGAGGGAGCGCCGCACTGTCGGAGGGGCAGTACTGAGGGAGCGCCGCACTGTTGGAGGGGCAGTACTGCGGGAGCGCTGCACTGTCGGAGGGGCAGTACTGAGGGAGCACCGCACTGTCAGAGGGGCAGTACTGAGGGAGCGCCGCACTGTTGGAGGGGCAGTACTGCGGGAGCGCTGCACTGTCAGAGGGGCAGTACTGAGGGAGTGCTGCACTGTCAGAGGGGCAGTACTGAGGGAGCGCTGCACTGTCGAAGGGGCAGTACTGAGGGAGCGCTGCACTGTCAGAGGGGCAGTACTGAGGGAGCGCCGCACTGTCGGAGGGGCAGTGCTGAGGGAGCGTCGCACTGTCGGAGGGGCAGTACTGAGGGAGCGCTGCACTCTCGGGGGGGCAGTACTGAGGGAGCGCTGCACTGTCGGAGGGACAGTACTGAGGGAGCGCCGCACTGTCGGAGGGGCAGTACTGAGGGAGCGCCGCACTGTCGGAGGGACAGTACTGAGGGAGTGCTGCACTGTCGGGGGGGCAGTACTGAGGGAGCGCTGCACTGTCGGAGGGGCAGGACTGAGGGAGTGCTGCACTGTCGGAGGGACAGTACTGAGGGAGCGCTGCACTGTCGGAGGGTCAGTACTGAGGGAGCGCCGCACTGTCGGAGGGGCAGTACTGAGGGAGCGCTGCACTGTCGGGGGGGCAGTACTGAGGGAGCGCTGCACTGTCGGAGGGGCAGTACTGAGGGAGTGCTGCACTGTCGGAGGGACAGTACTGAGGGAGCGCTGCACTGTCGGAGGGTCAGTACTGAGGGAGCGCTGCACTGTCGGGGGGGGGTGGTACTGAGGGAGCGCTGCACTGTTGGAGTTGCCGGTTTTGGATGAGATTTAAACCAAGGCCCCGTCCGCCCTCTCAGTTTGAAGACCCCACAGGCACGATTGCAAGAAGTCCCGGTTGGGGGTGGGGGTGGGGGCGGGGGTGGGGCGGGGGTGGGGGTGGGGGCGGGGGTGGGGCGGGGGTGGGGGTGGGGGCGGGGGCGGGGGTGGGGCGGGGGTGGGGGGTGGGGGCGGGGGCGGGGGCGGGGGGCGGGGGCGGGGGCGGGGGCGGGGCTGGGGGTGGGGTTGGGGGTGGGAGTGGGGGTGGGGGTGGGGGTGGTGTTCTCCCTGGTGTCCTGGGCCCAGTATTTATCCCTCGACCATCACCACTGACAAAAAAAAATCCCCAGATGATCTGGTCATTGAGCACGTTGCTGTTTGTGGGATCTTGCTGTGCGCAAGCTGGCTGCCGCGTTTCCCTGCCGTACAACACTGGGGAATGGGCAAACTCCTCCAGAGAGAGAGAGAGAGAGAGAGCACAAGGGGGTGGCGAGCTGAATGGGGAGGGGGCGCAGGGGAAAGAGATTGAGAAGGAGAGCTCGTTCAGGGAGTGGGGTCGGTAGACCGAATGGCCTCCTTCTGTGCCGTGGTCCTGCAGGATTCGAAGGCGGCCTCTATTCCAAGTGCTTCATCCGACACTAAGTCACTGTAAAGATCAATTTAATTGACTCGTGGAAGTCCGATTGGGCCCAGAGCAAGCAACGGGACGAGAAAACGGAAGAACGATCACGTGTCCACATCAGGGCTGGAGAATCAACAGTCCATTCCAGCCAACAAGGGGAAGGAGATATGAAATAACATCAATTTACAGGAGTTGCATTCATACAGCGCATTTAACATCCCCAGGTGCGTTGCAGGAGCGATTATCAAACAGAATTTGTCACTGGACCACGTAAGGAGATATCAGAATAGGAGGACAAAAGTTGGGCTAAGAGACAGGTTTTAAAGAGCGTCTTCAAGGAGGAGAGAGAGAGGCGGAGAGGTTTAGGGAGGGAATTCCAGAGCTCAGGGCCCAGGCAGCTGAAGGCACGGCCGCCAATGGTGGAGCGATTAAAATCGGGGGATGGGCAAGAGGCCAGAATTGGAGGAGCGCAGAGATCTCAGGGGGTTGTAGGAGGTCACAGAGACAGGGTGCGTTGTAGGGCTGGAGGAGGTTACAGAGATAGGGAGTGTTGTTGGGAACGGAGGAGTTTACAGAGACAGGGAGGGTTGGAGAGCTGGAGGAGGTTACAGAGATAGGGAGGGTTGTAGGTCTGGAGGAGGTTACAGAGATAGGGAGGGTTGTAGGGGCTGGAGGAGGTTACAGAGATAGGGAGGGTTGTAGGGGCTGGAGGAGGTTACAGAGATAGGGAGGCTTGTAGGGGCTGGAGGCGGTTACAGAGATAGGGTGGGTTGTAGGGCTGGAGGTGGTTGCAGAGATAGGGAGGGTTGTTGGGGCTGGAGGAGGTTGCAGAGATAGGGAGGGCTGTCGGGCTGGAGAAGGTTACAGAGATAGGGAGTGTTGTTGGGAATGGAGGAGGTTACAGAGATAGGGAGGGTTGTAGGGGCTGGAGGCAGTTACAGAGATAGGGAGGGTTGTATGGGCTGGAGGAGGTTACAGAGATAGGGAGGCTTGTAGGGGCTGGAGGCGGTTACAGAGATAGGGAGTCTCGTAGGGGCTGGAGGCGGTTACAGAGATAGGGAGGGTTGTAGGTCTGGAGGAGGTTACAGAGATAGGGAGGGTTGTAGGGGTTGGAGGAGGTTACAGAGATAGGGAGGTTTGTAGGGGCTGGAGGAGATTACAGAGATAGGGAGGGTTGTAGAGCTGGAGAAAGTTACACCAATAGGGAGTGTTGTTGGGAATTGAGGAGGTTACAGAGATAGGGAGGTTTGTAGGGGCTGGAGGCAGTTACAGAGATAGGGAGGGTTGTAGGGGCTGTTGGAGGTTACAGAGATAGGGAGGCTTGTAGGGGCTGGAGGAGGTTACAGAGATAGGGTGGGTTGTAGGGCTGGAGGAGGTTACAGAGATAGGGAGGGTTGTAGGGCTGGAGGAGGTTACAGAGATAGGGAGGGTTATAGGTGTGGAGGAGGTTACAGAGATAGGGTGGGTTGTAGGGCTGGAGGAGGTTACAGAGATAGGGAGGGTTGTAGGGCTGGAGGAGGTTACAGAGATAGGGAGGGTTATAGGTGTGGAGGAGGTTACAGAGATAGGGAGGGTTGTAGGGCTGGAGGAGATTACAGAGATAGGGAAGGTTGTAGGGCTGGAGGAGATTACAGAGATAGGGAGGGTTGTTGGGCTGGTGGAGATTACAGAGATAGGGAGGGTTGTAGGGGCTGGAGGAGGTTACAGAGATAGGGAGGGTTGTAGGGGCCGGAGGTGGTTACAGAGAAAGGGACGGTTGTAGGGCTGGAGGAGTTTACAGAGATAGGGAGGGTTGTAGGGCTGGAGGAGTTTACAGAGATAGGGAGGGTTGTAGGGCTGGAGGAGGTTACAGAGATAGGGAGGGTTGTAGGGCTGGAGGAGTTTACAGAGATAGGGAGGGTTGTAGGGCTGGAGGAGGTTACAGAGATAGGGAGGGTTGTAGGGGCTGGAGGAGGTTACAGAGATAGGGACGGTTGTAGGGCTGGAGGAGTTTACAGAGATAGGGAGGGTTGTAGGGCTGGAGGAGGTTACAGAGATAGGGAGGGTTGTAGGGGCTGGAGGAGGTTACAGAGATAGGGAGGGTTGTAGGGGCTGGAGGAGGTTACAGAGATAGGGACGGTTGTAGGGCTGGAGGAGTTTACAGAGATAGGGAGGTTTGTAGGGCTGGAGGAGGTTACAGTATAGGGAGGGTTGTAGGGCTGGAGGAGGTTACAGAGATAGGGAGGGTTGTAGGTGCTGGAGGAGGTTACAGAGATAGGGAGGGTTGTCGGGCTGGAGGAGGTTACAGAGATAGGGAGGGTTGTAGGGTCTGGAGGAGGTTACAGAGATAGGGAGGGTTGTAGTGGCTGGAGGAGGTTACAGAGATAGGGAGGGTTGTAGGGGCTGGAGGAGGTTACAGAGATAGGGAGGGTTGTAGGGGCTGGAGGAGGTTACAGTGATAGGGATGATTGTAGGGGCTGGAGATGGTTACAGAGATAGGGAGGGCTGTAGGGGCTGGAGGAGGTTACAGAGATAGGGAGGGTTGTAGGGCTGGAGGAGGTTACAGAGATAGGGAGGGTTGTAGGGCTGGAGGAGGTTACGGAGGTAGGGAGGGTTGTAGGGGCTGGACGAGGTTACAGAGATAGGGAATATTGCATCTTGACCGAACAGTAATGAATAGAGGAGACGGAATGTGCCTTTTACTATTTACTGAGTAAATGGGTGGACATTACAGCACATTGTCTGCATGGCAGAACCCGAAACTGAACGTGAAAGACAAAGTAAAACCGAGCCCCCCAGCACCCCCTTCAGGTAACACCCGGGAACTGGGACAAACTTCATTGAAGCAAAACTCAAAACACAAAACTCCTTTCCCCCAGATAAAACCGCTCAGCCCTCCAGTCGTCTGGGACGGAATCTAACCCAACTTGAGCGCCGCTGGACAGGTATCGTCGGGGTGCCACTGCTAGCCGCAGGAAAACCTTCCTCCGTGGCTGATGACTCCGTGACACCTTCTGTCGATGTGGCTTCCGTCGTTGTTGCAGGAAGCAGGCCGTCACTGCCTGGCAGAGGTGGCGGAGACAATGGCGTAGCCTGTGACGTCTCTGTTACTCTCACCGGAGTTCGACCCCGTAGCTGGTCTACGTGGCGTCTGTGTAGCTGGCCATCAGGTGTACGGACGCTGTACGACAGGGGACCCGTGGCCTGCTCCACCACGGCAGGCATCCATTTGTCTCCTCCTGCATAGCAACGGGCAAACACAGTCTCTGACGGCTCGAACTGCCTGGCGGTGCCCTGGTGCTTCTTAGCCAGCTCTTCTTGCTTTGTGTGCATCTCATCCCTGTAGTCCGGGTGTAGCCGGTCCAGTGCAGTCGCCAGCCGGCGACCCATCAGCATCTCGGCAGGACTCTTCCCCGTTGCTGAGTTTGGTGTGGTATGCTGTGATAACAGGAACCTGGCCAATCTGGTTTGCCAGTCCCCCACCGATATCCTCACCAGTGCCTCTTTTGTGGTTTGCACCATCCTCTCTGCCTGCCCGTTAGAGGAGGGGTGATAGGGCGCTGTGGTCACGTGGCGGATCCCGTTTCTGCCTGCAAAAGCCTTGAACTCTGCTGACGTGAAGGCTGCTCCATTGTCCGAAACCAGCACGTCGGGGACCCCATGTATGGCAAACAGCAAACGCAACGCGTTGATCACTGCACTGAATGTCATGGAGCTCATGATAACCACCTCCAGCCATTTCGAATGAGAATCCACCACTATCAAAAAGACCTTCCCCTGAAATGGCCCTGCAAAGTCAATGTGGAGTCTTGACCATTTACAAGTGGTCCACTCCCAGGGGTGAAGGGGAGCCTTGGATGGGCTATGGCGAGTCAGCTGACATGTCTCACAGCTCTTTACCACCTCCTCCACGTCTCGGTCCAACCCCGGCCACCAGACGTAGCTTCTCGCCAACGCCTTCATGTGCACAATCCCAGGGTGTGAGTCATGCAGCATTTTCAGCACCTCCTCTTGCGGCGGCAGGAACCACCACACGGCTTCCCCAGAGCACGCAGTTCTTGTGTGCAGACATTTCATGGCGCCTCTGAACGAAGGGTTTGAAATGCTCCTCCTGGACCTCGGAGGGCCAGCCATGCAGCAGCCAGCGTAGCACCCATGATAAGACTGGATCTTTCTGTGTGAGGCTGCCAATCCGCTGGGCATGGAGTGGGGCCTCCGGAACCTCCTCCAGTAGCAGCACCTCCAGGGGTGGTGGCGTCTCAGCCATCGGCCGGTTCAAAGGCAAGCGACTCAGAGCATCAGCATTAGCCAGCATCTTCCCAGGCCTGTAGCAAAGTTCATAACTGTAGGCCCCCAACATCAGACTCCACCGAAGCATACGCGGTGATATGATCTGGGGCATGGGCTTGGAGTGATGCAGGAGCCCCAAGAGTGGCTTGTGGTCTGTGTAGATGATGCACTGTCTCCCTAACAGGTACTGGCTGAACTTCTTTACCCCAAATATGATGGCTAGGGCCTCCTTGTCAATCTGGGCGTAATTACGTTCTGTTGTTGAGAGTGTTCTTGAGGCAAAACTGATAGGCGCTTCCCGGCCATCTGGCTCTATGTGACCCAACAGAGCTCCCAGCCCGTTTGGTGAGGCATCACACACCAACACCAAAGGCCTGTTTTCATCATAGTGTGCCAGAACCTTATCTGCTTGTAGCAGTTCCTTTGCCTGTCTGTAGGCTGTTTCATGAGCTGAGGTCCAGTTCCACACTGTTGCTTGGTCTAACAGCCTGTGCAGTGGCTCTAAGATTGTGGCTTTGCCCTTGAGAAAACAACTGTAGAAGTTTAACAGTCCGAGGAATGCCTGCAGTTCGTTCTTGTTCTTGGGGGTGGGAGTGCTCCTGATAACCTCCACCTTCTCCGTAGTCGGATGCACACCGTCTTTGTCCACTCGGAATCCCAAGAACTCCACCCCATTGGCAGCGAACACACATTTCTCCTTCTGAAGGCGTAGTCCTACCTCAGCTAGCCGGCGTAGTACTTCCTGCAGCCGCTCATCATGGGCTTCCTGTGTCTTGCCTGTAATCAGTATGTCATCCAAGTAAGGCTGAACTCCCGGAACACCAGCCAACAGGGTGTCCATGAACCTCTGAAAGATTGCCACAGCCGTAGACACCCCAAACTGCAGCCTTGTGGCTCGGAAAAGTCCTCTGTGGGTGTTGATTGTCAACAGCTCGGCTGACTCTTCATCCAGGACCAGTTGCTGGTATGCTTGGTTGAGATCCAGCTTGGTGAACAGAGTGCCTCCAGCCAGTGTTGAAAACAGCTCTGTAACTGTTGGTAAGGGATACACATCTGGTAACACAGCAGTATTAACCGTACATCTGTAATCTCCACAGATTCGCAGGCCCCCATCTTTCTTTGCAATGGGCACGATAGGGGTGGCCCAACGGGAGTTCTTCACTGGCAAGAGAACCCCTTGGTTCACCAGCTTATCCAGGGCCTCATCCACCTTCTTGCGCAACGCAAAAGGAACTGGTCGTGCCTTGAAGAACTTAGGCGCTACCCCTGGGTCCACTTCGATTGAGACTGGCGGTCCCCGACAGGCCCCGAACTCACCAAAAACCTCTTCATAGTTCTCCAACATAGGCATTATGGGCTGTCGCTGTACCGTGTGTACTCCTGTCACTTCAATACCGAGGGGCTCAAACCAATCTCTGCCCAGCAGGCTTGCGCCCTGCCCCGCCACCACACAAAGTGGAAGTGTGTCCTTGACTGCCTGATACTTAACTTCCACATGAATCATACCCAGCACCTGGAGTTGAGCTTGGGACCACTACCGTAGCACGCCACTGACCTGAGCCATCGCCGGGGGTTCACTTGGCCACAGCCTATTGTAAGTCTCTTCACTTATCAACGAACACGCTGAGCCTGAATCCACCTCCTTGCAGAGTGGTGCCCCATTCATGATCAGATTTGCCGTGTATCCCCACCGTCTGTGGGGTAGCTGCTCAGCTTCCGTGGTATACACTGTGTACTCATCGTTGTCCTCCAGTGTCAGGGTGTGTGTCTGCGATGCTTGTGTTGGCTCTGCTGCAACAGCCTGAGCTTTCTTCATGCAGACACGAGCTATGTGTCCTCTTTTCTTACAGAAATGACATACCGCTGACACAAATTTGCATGTAGTGGAACCATGGAGAGCCCCACAGCGGAAACATTTTCTTCCTGTCTCTTTAGTTGCCTCCATGTCTCTCACAGCAGCAGCTGCGTGTGTGGTCTTGTGCACCTCCTCGGCGGCCTGAGATGGTGCTGCCTCTGTACGGAGCATACGTGTGTTCATCGATGCAGCCTCTGCTGCTAAAGCCTTCTCCTCGGCCAGTCGGAACGTCAGGGCCTTTTCCGCTAACAGCTGTCTCCGCAATGCCGAGTCCAGCACTCCACACACAATCCGATCACGGAGCATATTGTCTAACTGGTCACCAAAATTACAATGTAATAAGCGTTTCCTCAACTCAGCAATGTAACTTGAAATAGATTGTCCAGGCTGTTGTTTACAATTGTGAAAATGGAAACGCTGCACAATCTCTGAGGGTTTTGGGTTAAAATGTTTCTGCAGCTTCTCAATCAAATCAGCATAATCCACCTCACTAGGTTTACGAGGAGCCACCAATGAATGCAGGATGGAGTAAGTAGCAGCTCCGCATACACTTAGCAACACTGAGCGCTTCTTCTCTTCTTTGTCAATATTATTGGCCTCAAAGAAACACCCCAGTCTTTCTGCGTATTCCTCCCATGAACTGTCCTTATCCCCAGAGAACTCTTCAATACGTCCCAAGGTCGTCATAGTTTTAATGTGCACTGTCTCTTTAAGATCCATGGACTTTTTTCTTTTTTAAAAAAATTCTTTTTCTCCTCCGGCCAGAGTTACGGTAGCTACACTCACGGTAGTTGCCTGGCCCGCACAATACTCTGTCCGCTGTCTATGTCGCAGCTAGCCAACTATCAAAATGCCGTTGATGTTGCTAGCTGAGTGGCCCGCTCGTCGCAATTTCCAATATCACGGCTGTAGGTTCGCATGTCTATCTCCGTCCTTCTAGAGAGTTCAACAGCCGCCTCGTCGCCAGTATTGCATCTTGACCGAACAGTAATGAATAGAGGAGACGGAATGTACCTTTTACTTTTTACTGAGTAAATGGGTGGACATTACAGCACATCCTCTGCATGGCAGAACCCGAAACTGAAAGTGAAAGACAAAGTAAAACCGAGCCCCCCAGCAACCCCTTCAGGTAACACCCAGGAACTGGGACAAACTTAATTGAAGCAAAACTCAAAACACAACAGGGAGGGTTGTAGGGCTGCAGGAAGTTACAGAGGTAGGGAGGGTTGTAGGGACTGGAGGAGGTTACAGAGATAGGCAGGGTTGTCGGACTGGAGGAGGTTACAGAGATAGGGAGGGTTGTAGGGCTGGAGGAGGTTACAGAGATAGGGAGTGTTGCAGGGGCTGGAGGGGGTTACAGAGATAGGGAGTGTTACAGGGGCTGGAGGAAGTTACAGAGACAGTGAGGGTTGTAGGGCTGGAGGAGTTTACAGAGATAGGGAGGGTTGTCGGACTGGAGGAGGTTACAGAGATAGGGAGGGTTGTAGGGCTGGAGGAGGTTACAGAGATAGGGAGTGTTGCAGGGGCTGGAGGGGGTTACAGAGATAGGGAGTGTTACAGGGGCTGGAGGAAGTTACAGAGATAGGGAGGGTTGTAGGACTGGAGGAGGTTACAGAGATAGGAGGGTTGTAGGAACTGGAGGTGGTTACGGAGATAGGGAGGGTTGTAGGGCTGGAGGAGGTTACAGAGATTGGGAGGGTAGTAGGGGCTGGAGGAGGTTACAGAGATAGGGAGGGTTGTAGGGCTGGAGGAGGTTACAGAGATAGGGAGTGTTGTAGGGGCTGGAGGAGGTTACAGAGATAGGGAGGTGTGTAGGGGCTGGAGGAGGTTACAGAGATAGGGAGGGTTGTTGGGGCTGGAGGAGGTTACAGAGATAGAGAGTGTTGTAGGGCTGGAGGAGGTTACAGAGATAGGGAGGGTTGTAGGGCTGGAGGAGGTTACAGAGATAGGGAGGATTGTAGGGCTGGAAGAGATTACTGAGATAGGGAGGTTTGTAGGGCTGGGGGAGGTTACAGAGATAGGGAGAGTTGTAGGGCTGGAGGAGGTTACAGAGATAGGGAGGGTTGTGGGGCTGGAGGAGGTTACAGAAATAGGGAAGTTTGTAGGGCTGGAGGAGGTTACAGAGATAGGGAGGGTTGTCGGGCTGGAGGAGGTTACAGAGATAGGGAAGGTTGTAGGGGCTGGAGGAGGGTACAGAGATAGGGAGGGTTGTAGGGCTGGAGGAGGTTACTGCGATAGGGAGGGTTGTCGGGCAGGAGGAGGTTACAGAGATAGGGAGGGTTGTAGGTGCTGGGTGAGGTTACAGAGATAGGGAGGGTTGTAGGGCTGGAGGAGGTTACTGAGATAGGGAGGGTTGTAGGGCTGGAGGAGGTTACAGAGATAGGGAGGGTTGTAGGGCTGGAGGAGGTTACAGAGATAGGGAGGGTTGTAGGGCTGGAGGAGGTAACAGAGATAGGGAGGGTTGTAGGGGCTGGAGGAGGTTACAGAGATAGGGAGGGTTGTAGGGCTCGAGGATGTTACAGAGATAGGGAGGGTTGTAGGGTCTGGAGGAGTTACCAGAGATAGGAGTGTTGTAGGGGCTGGAGGAGGTTACAGAGATAGGGAGGGTTGTCGGGCTGGAGGAGGTTACAGAGATAGGGAAGGTTGTAGGGGCTGGAGGAGGGTACAGAGATAGGGAGGGTTGTAGGGCTGGAGGAGGTTACTGAGATAGGGAGGGTTGTCGGGCAGGAGGAGGTTACAGAGATAGGGAGGGTTGTAGGTGCTGGGGGAGGTTACAGAGAAAGGGAGGGTCGTAGGGCTGGAGGAGGTTACTGAGATAGGGAGGGTTGTAGGGCTGGAGGAGGTTACTGAGATAGGGAGGGTTGTAGGGCTGGAGGAGGTTACAGAGATAGGGAGGGTTGTAGGGCTGGAGGAGGTTACAGAGATAGGGAGGGTTGTAGGGCTGGAGGAGGTAACAGAGATAGGGAGGGTTGTAGGGGCTGGAGGAGGTTACAGAGATAGGGAGGGTTGTAGGGCTGGAGGATGTTACAGGGATAGGGGGCGTTGTAGGGGCTGGAGGAGTTACCAGAGATAGGAGTGTTGTAGGGGCTGGAGGAGGTTACAGAGATAGGGAGGATTGTAGGGCTGGAGGAGGTTACAGAGATAGGGAGGGTTGTAGGGGCTGGAGGAGGTTACAGAGATAGGGAGGGTTGTAGGGGCTGGAGGAGGTTACAGAGATAGGGAGTGTTGTAGGGCTGGAGGAGGTTACAGAGATAGAGAGGGTTGTAGGGCTGTAGGAGATTACAGAGATAGGGAGGGTTGTAGGGGCTGGAGGAGGTTACAGATATAGGGAGGGTTGTAGGGGCTGGAGGAGGTTACAGAGATAGGGAGGGTTATAGGGGCTGGAGGAGGTTACAGAGATAGGGAGGGTTGTAGGGCTGCAGGAGGTTACAGAGATAGGGAGGGTTGTAGGGGCTGGAGGAGGTTACAGAGATAGGGAGGGTTGTAGGGCTGGAGGAGATTACAGAGATAGGGAGGGTTGTAGGGCTGCGGGAGGTTACAGAGATAGGGAGGGTTATAGGGGCTGGAGGAGGTTACAGAGATAGGGAGGGTTGTAGGGCTGGAGGAGGTTACAGAGATAGGGAGGGTTGTAGGGCTGGAGGAGGTTACAGAGATAGGGAGGGTTATAGGGGCTGGAGGAGGTTACAGAGATAGGGAGGGTTGTAGGGCTGTAGGAGGTTACAGAGATAGGGAGGGTTGTAAGGGCTGGAGGAGGTTACAGAGATAGGGAGGGTTGTAGGGACTGGAGGAGGTTACAGAGATAGGGAGGGTTGTAGGGGCTGGAGGAGGTTACAGGGATAGGGAGGGTTGTAGGGACTGGAGGAGGTTACAGAGATAGGGAGGGTTGTAGGGCTGGAGGAGGTTACAGAGATAGGGAGGGTTGTAGGGCTGGCGGAGGTTATAGAGATAGGGAGTGTTGCAGGGGCTGGAGGGGGTTACAGAGATAGGGAGTGTTACAGGGGCTGGAGGAAGTTACAGAGATAGGGAGGGTTGTAGGACTGGAGGAGGTTACAGAGATAGGAGGGTTGTAGGAACTGGAGGTGGTTACGGAGATAGGGAGGGTTGTAGGGCTGGAGGAGGTTACAGAGATTGGGAGGGTAGTAGGGGCTGGAGGAGGTTACAGAGATAGGGAGGGTTGTAGGGCTGGAGGAGGTTACAGAGATAGGGAGTGTTGTAGGGGCTGGAGGAGGTTACAGAGATAGGGAGGTGTGTAGGGGCTGGAGGAGGTTACAGAGATAGGGAGGGTTGTTGGGGCTGGAGGAGGTTACCGAGATAGAGAGTGTTGTAGGGCTGGAGGAGGTTACAGAGATAGGGAGGGTTGTAGGGCTGGAGGAGGTTACAGAGATAGGGAGGATTGTAGGGCTGGAAGAGATTACTGAGATAGGGAGGTTTGTAGGGCTGGAGGAGGTTACAGAGATAGGGAGAGTTGTAGGGCTGGAGGAGGTTACAGAGATAGGGAGGGTTGTGGGGCTGGAGGAGGTTACAGAAATAGGGAAGTTTGTAGGGCTGGAGGAGGTTACAGAGATAGGGAGGGTTGTCGGGCTGGAGGAGGTTACAGAGATAGGGAAGGTTGTAGGGGCTGGAGGAGGGTACAGAGATAGGGAGGGTTGTAGGGCTGGAGGAGGTTACTGCGATAGGGAGGGTTGTCGGGCAGGAGGAGGTTACAGAGATAGGGAGGGTTGTAGGTGCTGGGTGAGGTTACAGAGATAGGGAGGGTTGTAGGGCTGGAGGAGGTTACTGAGATAGGGAGGGTTGTAGGGCTGGAGGAGGTTACAGAGATAGGGAGGGTTGTAGGGCTGGAGGAGGTTACAGAGATAGGGAGGGTTGTAGGGCTGGAGGAGGTAACAGAGATAGGGAGGGTTGTAGGGGCTGGAGGAGGTTACAGAGATAGGGAGGCTTGTAGGGCTCGAGGATGTTACAGAGATAGGGAGGGTTGTAGGGTCTGGAGGAGTTACCAGAGATAGGAGTGTTGTCGGGGCTGGAGGAGGTTACAGAGATAGGGAGGGTTGTCGGGCTGGAGGAGGTTACAGAGATAGGGAAGGTTGTAGGGGCTGGAGGAGGGTACAGAGATAGGGAGGGTTGTAGGGCTGGAGGAGGTTACTGAGATAGGGAGGGTTGTCGGGCAGGAGGAGGTTACAGAGATAGGGAGGGTTGTAGGTGCTGGGGGAGGTTACAGAGAAAGGGAGGGTCGTAGGGCTGGAGGAGGTTACTGAGATAGGGAGGGTTGTAGGGCTGGAGGAGGTTACTGAGATAGGGAGGGTTGTAGGGCTGGAGGAGGTTACAGAGATAGGGAGGGTTGTAGGGCTGGAGGAGGTTACAGAGATAGGGAGGGTTGTAGGGCTGGAGGAGGTAACAGAGATAGGGAGGGTTGTAGGGGCTGGAGGAGGTTACAGAGATAGGGAGGGTTGTAGGGCTGGAGGATGTTACAGAGATAGGGGGCGTTGTAGGGGCTGGAGGAGTTACCAGAGATAGGAATGTTGTAGGGGCTGGAGAAGGTTACAGAGATAGGGAGGATTGTAGGGCTGGAGGAGGTTACAGAGATAGGGAGGGTTGTAGGGGCTGGAGGAGGTTACAGAGATAGGGAGGGTTGTAGGGGCTGGAGGAGGTTACAGAGATAGGGAGTGTTGTAGGGCTGGAGGAGGTTACAGAGATAGAGAGGGTTGTAGGGCTGTAGGAGATTACAGAGATAGGGAGGGTTGTAGGGGCTGGAGGAGGTTACAGATATAGGGAGGGTTGTAGGGGCTGGAGGAGGTTACAGAGATAGGGAGGGTTATAGGGGCTGGAGGAGGTTACAGAGATAGGGAGGGTTGTAGGGCTGTAGGAGGTTACAGAGATAGGGAGGGTTGTAGGGGCTGGAGGAGGTTACAGAGATAGGGAGGGTTTTAGGGCTGGAGGAGATTACAGAGATAGGGAGGGTTGTAGGGCTGGAGGAGGTTACAGAGATAGGGAGGGTTATAGGGGCTGGAGGAGGTTACAGAGATAGGGAGGGTTGTAGGGCTGGAGGCGGTTACAGAGATAGGGAGGGTTGCAGGGCTGGAGGAGGTTACAGAGATAGGGAGGGTTATAGGGGCTGGAGGAGGTTACAGAGATAGGGAGGGTTGTAGGGCTGTAGGAGGTTACAGAGATAGGGAGGGTTGTAGGGGCTGGAGGAGGTTACAGAGATAGGGAGGGTTGTAGGGACTGGAGGAGGTTACAGAGATAGGGAGGGTTGTTGGGGCTAGAGGAGGTTACAGGGATAGGGAGGGTTGTAGGGACTGGAGGAGGTTACAGAGATAGGGAGGGTTGTTGGGCTGGAGGAGGTTACAGAGATAGGGAGGTTTGTAGGGGCTGGAGGAGGTTACAGAGATAGGGAGGGTTGTAGGGCTGGAGGAGGTTACAGAGATAGGGAGGGTTGTAGGGGCTGGAGGAGGTTACAGAGATAGGGAGGGTTGTAGGGGCTGGAGGAGGTTACAGAGATAGGGAGGGTTGTAGGGCTGGAGGAGGTTACAGAGATAGGGAGGGTTGTAGGGCTGGAGGAGTTTACAGAGATAGGGAGGGTCGTAGGGCTGGAGGAGGTTACTGAGATAGGGAGGGTTGTAGGGCTGGAGGAGGTTACTGAGATAGGGAGGGTTGTAGGGCTGGAGGAGGTTACAGAGATAGGGAGGGTTGTAGGTGCTGGACGAGGTTCCAGAGATGGGGCGTTTGTCGGGCTGGAGGAGGTTACAGAGATAGGGAGGGTTGTAGGGGCTGGAGGAGGTTACAGAGATCTGGAATGGGAGTGAGGGCAAAGAAGGAGTTTGAACATTAAGGATGAGTTCGAAGAAGTAGGGGTGGGAGGAGGCTCGTTTTGAGCTGATAAACTATTTCTGTCGTGTAGAATTCCATGATATTCCATGTAACTGGAGGATGTTCTACTTCAGCGTGCGTCAGCATTGGAGAAGGTTGGCGTCTGGCCCAGAGCTGTCAGTGGAGCAAGAGTATGGTATCAGAGTGGCTCGAATCTCACACACCATTATCAGCTCCAGCACGGTCGAGAGAGAGAGACACACAGGCACAGGTCCTCGCTCCAGCACAGAGCTTGGGAACGGGCGTGTGGGCTGCGGAGGTCCGGGCGTGCAGACGGCGCAGAGAGAGAGGGACGGTGACTCCCCTCGATCCAGTCCGAGACTCCCTCCGCGATCTGCCAGATCAAACCGGCATCCCGTAGAAGGGGCAGGTTAGGTTGTGGTCTGCAAGGGTAAGTGGCGCTCCCATTTCTACTGGGCCGTTCACCGTCTGAGAATGTCCCAAAGCGCCTCACGGGCACGGAATTACTTTTCGAAACTGTTGTCATGCAGGAAACGCGACAGCCCATGGGTGCACAGCAAGCTCCCACGAACGCCAATGTGATAAATGACCAGGTCAACTGTTTTCGTGGTGTTGGTTGCTGGATAAATGTGGAGCCCAGGACACCGGGGAGAACATCCCCCTGCTCTTCTTCCAATAGTGACCGTAGGATCTCTTACGTCCAGCTTGGTGGGCAGACGGGGCATCGGACAGTGCAGTGCTCCCTCAGTACTGCCCCTCCGACAGTGCAGCGCTCCCTCAGTGCAGCCCCTCCGACAGTGCGGCACTCCCTCAGTACTGCCCCTCCGACAGCGCAGCGCTCCCTCAGTACTGCCCCTCCGACAGTGCAGCACTCCCTCAGTACTGCCCCTCCGACAGTGCAGCGCTCCCTCAGTGCAGCCCCTCCGACAGTGCGGCACTCCCTCAGTACTGCCCCTCCGACAGTGCAGCGCTCGCTCAGTACTGCCCCTCCGACAGTGCAGTGCTCCCTCAGTACTGCCCCTCCGACAGTGCAGCACTCCCTCAGTGCAGCCCCTCCGGCAGTGCGGCACTCCCTCAGTACTGCCCCTCCGACAGTGCAGCGCTCCCTCAGTACTGCCCCTCCGACAGTGCAGCACTCCCTCAGTACTGCCCCTCCGACAGTGCAGCGCTCCCTCAGTACTGCCCCTCCGACAGTGCAGCGCTCCCTCAGTACTGCCCCTCCGACAGTGCAGCACTCCCTCAGTACTGCCCCGCCGACAGTGCAGCGCTCCCTCAGTACTGCCCCTCCGACAGTGCAGTGCTCCCTCAGTACTGCCCCTCCGACAGTGCAGCGCTCCCGCATTACTGCCCCTCCGACAGTGCAGCACTCCCTCAGTACTGACCCTCCGACAGTGCAGCACTCCCTCAGTACTGCCCCTCCGACAGTGCAGCGCTCGCTCAGTACTGCCCCTCCGACAGTGCAGTGCTCCCTCAGTACTGCCCCTCCGACAGTGCAGCACTCCCTCAGTACTGCCTCTCCGACAGTGCAGCGCTCGCTCAGTACTGCCCCTCCGACAGTGCAGTGCTCCCTCAGTACTGCCCCTCCGACAGTGCAGCACTCCCTCAGTACTGCCCCTCGGACAGTGCAGCGCTCCCTCAGTACTGCACCTCCGACAGTGCAGCACTCCCTCAGTACTGCCCCGCCGACAGAGCAGCGCTCCCTCAGTACTGCCCCTCTGACAGTGCAGTGCTCCCTCAGTACTGCCCCTCCGACAGTGCAGCGCTCCCGCATTACTGCCCCTCCGACAGTGCAGCAGTCCCTCAGTACTGCCCCTCCGACAGTGCAGCACTCCCTCAGTACTGCCCCTCCGACAGTGCAGCGCTCGCTCAGTACTGCCCCTCCGACAGTGCAGTGCTCCCTCAGTACTGCCCCTCCGACAGTGCAGCATTCACTCAGTACTGCCCCTCCGACAGTGCAGCACTCCCTCAGTACTGCCCCTCCGACAGTGCAGCGCTCGCTCAGTACTGCCCCTCCGACAGTGCAGCGCTCGCTCAGTACTGCCCCTCCGACAGTGCAGCACTCCCTCAGTATTGCCCCTCCGACAGTGCAGCGCTCGCTCAGTACTGCCCCTCCGACAGTGCGGCACTCCCTCAGTACTGCCCCTCTGAGAGTGCAGCGCTCGCTCAGCACTGCCCCTCCGACAGTGCCACACTCCCTCAGTACTGCCCCTCCGACAGTGCAGCGCTCGCTCAGTACTGCCCCTCCGACAGTGCAGTGCTCCCTCAGTACTGCCCCTCCGACAGTGCAGCACTCCCTCAGTACTGCCGCTCCGACAGTGCAGCGCTCCCTCAGTACTGCCCCTCCGACAGTGCAGCGCTCGCTCAGTACTGCCCCTCCGACAGTGCAGCACTCGCTCAGTACTGACCCTCCGACAGTGCAGCACTCCCTCAGTACTGCCCCTCCGACAGTGCAGCGCTCGCTCAGTACTGCCCCTGCGACAGTGCAGCGCTCGCTCAGTACTGCCCCTCCGACAGTGCAGCGCTCCCTCAGTACTGCCCCTCCGACAGTGCAGCGCTCGCTCAGTACTGCCCCTCAGACAGTGCAGCACTCCCTCAGTACTGCCCCTCCGACAGTGCAGCACTCGCTCAGTCCTGCCCCTCCGACAGTGCAGCGCTCCCTCAGTACTGCCCCTCCGACAGTGCAGCGCTCCCTCAGTACTGCCCCTCCGATGGTGCAGCACTCGCTCAGTCCTGCCCCTCCGACAGTGCAGCGCTCCCTCAGGACTGCCCCTCCGACAGTGCAGCGCTCCCTCAGTACCGCCCCTCGGACAGTGCAGCGCTCCCTCAGTACTGCCCCTCCGACAGTGCAGTGCTCCCTCAGTACTGCCCCTCCGACAGTGCAGCGCTCCCTCAGTACTGCCCCTCCGACAGTGCTGCGCTCCCTCAGTACTGCCCCTCCGACAGTGCAGCACTCCCTCAGTACTGCCCCTCCGACAGTGCAGCGCTCGCTCAGTACTGCCCCTCCGACAGTGCAGTGCTCCCTCAGTACTGCCCCTCCGACAGTGCAGCACTCCCTCAGTACTGCCCCTCCGACAGTGCAGCGCTCGCTCAGTACTGCCCCTCCGACAGTGCAGCGCTCGCTCAGTACTGCCCCTCCGACAGTGCAGCACTCCCTCAGTATTGCCCCTCCGACAGTGCAGCGCTCGCTCAGTACTGCCCCTCCGACAGTGCGGCACTCCCTCAGTACTGCCCCTCTGACAGTGCAGCGCTCGCGCAGCACTGCCCCTCCGACAGTGCCACACTCCATCAGTACTGCCCCTCCGACAGTGCAGCGCTCGCTCAGAACTGCCCCTCCGACAGTGCAGTGCTCCCTCAGTACTGCCCCTCCGACAGTGCAGCACTCCCTCAGTACTGCCCCTCCGACAGTGCAGCGCTCGCTCAGTACTGCCCCTCCGACAGTGCAGCACTCGCTCAGTCCTGCCCCTCCGACAGTGCAGCACTCGCTCAGTCCTGCCCCTCCGACAGTGCAGCGCTCGCTCAATACTGCCCCTCCGACAGTGCAGCACTCGCTCAGTACTGACCCTCCGACAGTGCAGCACTCCCTCAGTACTGCCCCTCCGACAGTGCAGCGCTCGCTCAGTACTGCCCCTGCGACAGTGCAGCGCTCGCTCAGTACTGCCCCTCCGACAGTGCAGCGCTCCCTCAGTACTGCCCCTCCGACAGTGCAGCGATCGCTCAGTACTGCCCCTCCGACAGTGCAGCACTCCCTCAGTACTGCCCCTCCAACAGTGCAGCACTCGCTCAGTCCTGCCCCTCCGACAGTGCAGCGCTCCCTCAATACTGCCCCTCCGACAGTGCAGCGCTCCCTCAGTACTGCCCCTCCGACGGTGCAGCACTCGCTCAGTCCTGCCCCTCCGACAGTGCAGCGCTCCCTCAGGACTGCCCCTCCGACAGTGCAGCGCTCCCTCAGTACCGCCCCTCGGACAGTGCAGCGCTCCCTCAGTACTGCCCCTCCGACGGTGCAGCACTCGCTCAGTCCTGCCCCTCCGACAGTGCAGCGCTCGCTCAGCACTGCCCCTCCGACAGTGCCACACTCCCTCAGTACTGCCCCTCCGACAGTGCAGCGCTCGCTCAGTACTGCCCCTCCGACAGTGCAGTGCTCCCTCAGTACTGCCCCTCCGACAGTGCAGCACTCCCTCAGTACTGCCCCTCCGACAGTGCAGCGCTCCCTCAGTACTGCCTCTCCGACAGTGCAGCGCTCGCTCAGTACTGCCCCTCCGACAGTGCAGCACTCGCTCAGTACTGACACTCCGACAGTGCAGCACTCCCTCAGTACTGCCCCTCCGACAGTGCAGCGCTCGCTCAGTACTGCCCCTCCGACAGTGCAGCGCTCGCTCAGTGCTGCCCCTCCGACAGTGCAGCGCTCCCTCAGTACTGCCCCTCCGACAGTGCAGCGCTCGCTCAGTACTGCCCCTCAGACAGTGCAGCACTCCCTCAGTACTACCCCTCCGACAGTGCAGCACTCGCTCAGTCCTGACCCTCCGACAGTGCAGCGCTCCCTCAGTACTGCCCCTCCGACAGTGCAGCGCTCCCTCAGTACTGCCCCTCCGACGGTGCAGCACTCGCTCAGTCCTGCCCCTCCGACAGTGCAGCGCTCCCTCAGGACTGCCCCTCCGACAGTGCAGCGCTCCCTCAGTACCGCCCCTCGGACTGTGCAGCGCTCCCTCAGTACTGCCCCTCCGACAGTGCAGTGCTCCCTCAGTACTGCCCCTCCGACAGTGCAGCGCTCCCTCAGTACTGCCCCTCCGACAGTGCAGCGCTCCCTCAGTACTGCCCCTCCGACAGTGCAGCACTCCCTCAGTACTGCCCCTCCGACAGTGCAGCGCTCGCTCAGTACTGCCCCTCCGACAGTGCAGTGCTCCCTCAGTACTGCCCCTCCGACAGTGCAGCACTCCCTCAGTACTGCCCCTCCGACAGTGCAGCGCTCGCTCAGTACTGCCCCTCCGACAGTGCAGCGCTCGCTCAGTACTGCCCCTCCGACAGTGCAGCACTCCCTCAGTATTGCCCCTCCGACAGTGCAGCGCTCGCTCAGTACTGCCCTTCCGACAGTGCGGCACTCCCTCAGTACTGCCCCTCCGACAGTGCAGCGCTCGCTCAGCACTGCCCCTCCGACAGTGCCACACTCCATCAGTACTGCCCCTCCGACAGTGCAGCGCTCGCTCAGTACTGCCCCTCCGACAGTGCAGTGCTCCCTCAGTACTGCCCCTCCGACAGTGCAGCACTCCCTCAGTACTGCCCCTCCGACAGTGCAGCGCTCGCTCAGTACTGCCCCTCCGACAGTGCAGCACTCGCTCAGTCCTGCCCCTCCGACAGTGAAGCACTCGCTCAGTCCTGCCCCTCCGACAGTGCAGCGCTCGCTCAGTACTGCCCCTCCGACAGTGCAGCACTCGCTCAGTACTGACCCTCCGACAGTGCAGCACTCCCTCAGTACTGCCCCTCCGACAGTGCAGCGCTCGCTCAGTACTGCCCCTGCGACAGTGCAGCGCTCGCTCAGTACTGCCCCTCCGACAGTGCAGCGCTCCCTCAGTACTGCCCCTCCGACAGTGCAGCGCTCGCTCAGTACTGCCCCTCCGACAGTGCAGCACTCCCTCAGTACTGCCCCTCCGACAGTGCAGCACTCGCTCAGTCCTGCCCCTCCGACAGTGCAGCGCTCCCTCAGTACTGCCCCTCCGACAGTGCAGCGCTCCCTCAGTACTGCCCCTCCGACGGTGCAGCACTCGCTCAGTCCTGCCCCTCCGACAGTGCAGCGCTCCCTCAGGACTGCCCCTCCGACAGTGCAGCGCTCCCTCAGTACCGCCCCTCGGACAGTGCAGCGCTCCCTCAGTACTGCCCCTCCGACGGTGCAGCACTCGCTCAGTCCTGCCCCTCCGACAGTGCAGCGCTCCCTCAGTACTGCCCCTCCGACAGTGCAGCGCTCCCTCAGTACCGACCCTCCGACAGTGCAGCGCTCCCTCAGTACTGCCCCTCCAACAGTGCAGTGCTCTCTCAGTACTGCCCCTCCGACAGTGCAGCGCTCGCTCAGTAGTGCCCCTCCGACAGTGCAGCACTCCCTCAGTACTGACTCTGACAGTGCAGCACTCCCTCAGTACTGCCCCTCCGACAGTGCAATGCTCCCTCAGTACTGCTCCTCCGACAGTGCAGCGCTCTCTCAGTACTGCCCCTCCGACAGTGCAGCGCTCCCTCAGTACTGACTCTGACAGTGCAGCACTCCCTCAGTACTGCCCCTCCGACAGTGCAATGCTCCCTCAGTACTGCTCCTCCGACAGTGCAATGCTCCCTCAGTACTGCTCTTCCGACAGTGCAGCGCTCTCTCAGCACTGTTCCTCCGACAGTGCAGCGCTCTCTCAGTACTGCCCCTCCGACAATGCAGTGCTCCCTCAGTACTGTTCCTCCGACAGTGCGGCGCTCCCTCAGTACTGCCCCTCCGACAGTGCGGCGCTCCCTCAGTACTGCTTCTCTGACAGTGCAGCACTCCGTCAGTACTGCCGCTCCGACAGTGCAGCGTTCCCTCAGTACTGCCCCTCCAACAGTGCAGTGCTCCCTCAGTACTGCCCCTCCAACAGTGCAGCGCTCCCTCAGTACTGCCCCTCCAACAGTGCAGCGCTGCCTCAGTACTGCCCCGCTGACAGTGCAGCGCTCCCTCAGTACTGCCCCTCCAACAGTGCAGTGCTCCCTCAGTACTGCCCCTCCGACAGAGCAACGCTCCCTCAGTACTGCCCCTCCCACAGTGCTGCGCTCCCTCAGTACTGCCCCTCCCACAGTGCGGCGCTCCCTCATTACTTCCCCTCCGACAGTGCAGCATTCCCGCAGTACTGCCCCTCCACCAGTGCAGCGCTCCTCCAGTACTGCCCCTCCGACAGTGCAGGGCTCCCTCATTACTACCCCTTCAACAGTGCAGCCTTCCCTCAGTACTGCCCCTCGAACAGTGCAGAGCTCCCTCAGAACTGCCCCTCCGACAGTGTAGCATTCCCTCAGTACTGCCCCTCCAACTGTGCAGCGCTCCTTCAGTACTGCCCCTCCGACAGTGCAGCGCTCCCTCAGTACTGACCCTCCGACAGTGCATCGCTCCCTATGTACTGATCCTCCGAGAGTGCGGTGCTCCCGCAGTACTGCCCCTCCAACAGTGCAGCGCTCCCTCAGTACTGCCCCCCCACAGTGCAGCGCTCCCTCAGTACTGTCCCTCCGACAGTGCAGCGCTCCCTCAGTACTGCCACTCTGACGGTGCAACGCCCCCTCATTACTGCCCCTCCGACAGTGCAGCGCTCCCTCAATACTGACCATCTGACAGCGCAGCGTTCCCTCAGTACTGCCCCTCCGACAGCGCAGCACTCCCGCAGTACAGCCCTTCCGACAGTGCAGTGCTCCCTCAGTACTGCCCCTCCAACAGTGCAGCACTCCCTCATTACTGCCCCTCCGACAGTGCAGGGCTCCCTCATTACTGCCCCTCCGACAGTGCAGCCTTCCCTCCGTACTGCCCCTCCGACAGTGCAGCACTCCCGCAGTACTGCCCCTCTGACAGGGCAGCGCTCATCAGTACTGCCCCTCCGACAGTGCAGCTCTCCCGCAGTACTGCCCCTCCGACAGTGCAGTGCTCCCTCAGTACTGCTCCTCCAACAGGGCAGCGCTCCCTCAGTACTGCTCCTCCAACAGTGCAGCACTCCCTCAGCACTGCCCCTCCGACAGTGCGGCGCTCCCTCAGTACTGCCCCTCCGACAGTGCAGCGCTCGCTCAGTACTGCCCCTCCGACAGTGCAGTGCTCCCTCAGTACTGCCCCTCCGACAGTGCAGCACTCCCTCAGTACTGCCTCTCCGACAGTGCAGCGCTCGCTCAGTACTGCCCCTCCGACAGTGCAGTGCTCCCTCAGTACTGCCCCTCCGACAGTGCAGCACTCCCTCAGTACTGCCCCTCGGACAGTGCAGCGCTCCCTCAGTACTGCACCTCCGACAGTGCAGCACTCCCTCAGTACTGCCCCGCCGACAGAGCAGCGCTCCCTCAGTACTGCCCCTCCGACAGTGCAGTGCTCCCTCAGTACTGCCCCTCCGACAGTGCAGCGCTCCCGCATTACTGCCCCTCCGACAGTGCAGCACTCCCTCAGTACTGCCCCTCCGACAGTGCAGCACTCCCTCAGTACTGCCCCTCCGACAGTGCAGCGCTCGCTCAGTACTGCCCCTCCGACAGTGCAGTGCTCCCTCAGTACTGCCCCTCCGACAGTGCAGCATTCACTCAGTACTGCCCCTCCGACAGTGCAGCACTCCCTCAGTACTGCCCCTCCGACAGTGCAGCGCTCGCTCAGTACTGCCCCTCCGACAGTGCAGCGCTCGCTCAGTACTGCCCCTCCGACAGTGCAGCACTCCCTCAGTATTGCCCCTCCGACAGTGCAGCGCTCGCTCAGTACTGCCCCTCCGACAGTGCGGCACTCCCTCAGTACTGCCCCTCCGACAGTGCAGCGCTCGCTCAGCACTGCCCCTCCGACAGTGCCACACTCCCTCAGTACTGCCCCTCCGACAGTGCAGCGCTCGCTCAGTACTGCCCCTCCGACAGTGCAGTGCTCCCTCAGTACTGCCCCTCCGACAGTGCAGCACTCCCTCAGTACTGCCGCTCCGACAGTGCAGCGCTCCCTCAGTACTGCCCCTCCGACAGTGCAGCGCTCGCTCAGTACTGCCCCTCCGACAGTGCAGCACTCGCTCAGTACTGACCCTCTGACAGTGCAGCACTCCCTCAGTACTGCCCCTCCGACAGTGCAGCGCTCGCTCAGTACTGCCCCTGCGACAGTGCAGCGCTCGCTCAGTACTGCCCCTCCGACAGTGCAGCGCTCCCTCAGTACTGCCCCTCCGACAGTGCAGCGCTCGCTCAGTACTGCCCCTCAGACAGTGCAGCACTCCCTCAGTACTGCCCCTCCGACAGTGCAGCACTCGCTCAGTCCTGCCCCTCCGACAGTGCAGCGCTCCCTCAGTACTGCCCCTCCGACAGTGCAGCGCTCCCTCAGTACTGCCCCTCCGATGGTGCAGCACTCGCTCAGTCCTGCCCCTCCGACAGTGCAGCGCTCCCTCAGGACTGCCCCTCCGACAGTGCAGCGCTCCCTCAGTACCGCCCCTCGGACAGTGCAGCGCTCCCTCAGTACTGCCCCTCCGACAGTGCAGTGCTCCCTCAGTACTGCCCCTCCGACAGTGCAGCGCTCCCTCAGTACTGCCCCTCCGACAGTGCAGCGCTCCCTCAGTACTGCCCCTCCGACAGTGCAGCACTCCCTCAGTACTGCCCCTCCGACAGTGCAGCGCTCGCTCAGTACTGCCCCTCCGACAGTGCAGTGCTCCCTCAGTACTGCCCCTCCGACAGTGCAGCACTCCCTCAGTACTGCCCCTCCGACAGTGCAGCGCTCGCTCAGTACTGCCCCTCCGACAGTGCAGCGCTCGCTCAGTACTGCCCCTCCGACAGTGCAGCACTCCCTCAGTATTGCCCCTCCGACAGTGCAGCGCTCGCTCAGTACTGCCCCTCCGACAGTGCGGCACTCCCTCAGTACTGCCCCTCTGACAGTGCAGCGCTCGCGCAGCACTGCCCCTCCGACAGTGCCACACTCCATCAGTACTGCCCCTCCGACAGTGCAGCGCTCGCTCAGTACTGCCCCTCCGACAGTGCAGTGCTCCCTCAGTACTGCCCCTCCGACAGTGCAGCACTCCCTCAGTACTGCCCCTCCGACAGTGCAGCGCTCGCTCAGTACTGCCCCTCCGACAGTGCAGCACTCGCTCCGTCCTGCCCCTCCGACAGTGCAGCAATCGCTCAGTCCTGCCCCTCCGACAGTGCAGCGCTCGCTCAATACTGCCCCTCCGACAGTGCAGCACTCGCTCAGTACTGACCCTCCGACAGTGCAGCACTCCCTCAGTACTGCCCCTCCGACAGTGCAGCGCTCGCTCAGTACTGCCCCTGCGACAGTGCAGCGCTCGCTCAGTACTGCCCCTCCGACAGTGCAGCGCTCCCTCAGTACTGCCCCTCCGACAGTGCAGCGCTCGCTCAGTACTGCCCCTCCGACAGTGCAGCACTCCCTCAGTACTGCCCCTCCAACAGTGCAGCACTCGCTCAGTCCTGCCCCTCCGACAGTGCAGCGCTCCATCAGTACTGCCCCTCCGACAGTGCAGCGCTCCCTCAGTACTGCCCCTCCGACGGTGCAGCACTCGCTCAGTCCTGCCCCTCCGACAGTGCAGCGCTCCCTCAGGACTGCCCCTCCGACAGTGCAGCGCTCCCTCAGTACCGCCCCTCGGACAGTGCAGCGCTCCCTCAGTACTGCCCCTCCGACGGTGCAGCACTCGCTCAGTCCTGCCCCTCCGACAGTGCAGCGCTCGCTCAGCACTGCCCCTCCGACAGTGCCACACTCCCTCAGTACTGCCCCTCCGACAGTGCAGCGCTCGCTCAGTACTGCCCCTCCGACAGTGCAGTGCTCCCTCAGTACTGCCCCTCCGACAGTGCAGCACTCCCTCAGTACTGCCCCTCCGACAGTGCAGCGCTCCCTCAGTACTGCCTCTCCGACAGTGCAGCGCTCGCTCAGTACTGCCCCTGCGACAGTGCAGCGCTCGCTCAGTGCTGCCCCTCCGACAGTGCAGCGCTCCCTCAGTACTGCCCCTCCGACAGTGCAGCGCTCGCTCAGTACTGCCCCTCAGACAGTGCAGCACTCCCTCAGTACTGCCCCTCCGACAGTGCAGCACTCGCTCAGTCCTGCCCCTCCGACAGTGCAGCGCTCCCTCAGTACTGCCCCTCTGACAGTGCAGCGCTCCCTCAGTACTGCCCCTCCGACGGTGCAGCACTCGCTCAGTCCTGCCCCTCCGACAGTGCAGCGCTCCCTCAGGACCGCCCCTCCGACAGTGCAGCGCTCCCTCAGTACCGCCCCTCGGACAGTGCAGCGCTCCCTCAGTACTGCCCCTCCGACAGTGCAGTGCTCCCTCAGTACTGCCCCTCCGACAGTGCAGCGCTCCCTCAGTACTGCCCCTCCGACAGTGCAGCGCTCCCTCAGTAATGCCCCTCCGACAGTGCAGCACTCCCTCAGTACTGCCCCTCCGACAGTGCAGCGCTCGCTCAGTACTGCCCCTCCGACAGTGCAGTGCTCCCTCAGTACTGCCCCTCCGACAGTGCAGCACTCCCTGAGTACTGCCCCTCCGACAGTGCAGCGCTCGCTCAGTACTGCCCCTCCGACAGTGCAGCGCTCGCTCAGTACTGCCCCTCCGACAGTGCCACACTCCATCAGTACTGCCCCTCCGACAGTGCAGCGCTCGCTCAGTACTGCCCCTCCGACAGTGCAGTGCTCCCTCAGTACTGCCCCTCCGACAGTGCAGCACTCCCTCAGTACTGCCCCTCCGACAGTGCAGCGCTCGCTCAGTACTGCCCCTCCGACAGTGCAGCACTCGCTCAGTCCTGCCCCTCCGACAGTGCAGCACTCGCTCAGTCCTGCCCCTCCGACAGTGCAGCGCTCGCTCAGTACTGCCCCTCCGACAGTGCAGCACTCGCTCAGTACTGACCCTCCGACAGTGCAGCACTCCCTCAGTACTGCCCCTCCGACAGTGCAGCGCTCGCTCAGTACTGCCCCTGCGACAGTGCAGCGCTCGCTCAGTACTGCCCCTCCGACAGTGCAGCGCTCCCTCAGTACTGCCCCTCCGACAGTGCAGCGCTCGCTCAGTACTGCCCCTCCGACAGTGCAGCACTCCCTCAGTACTGCCCCTCCGACAGTGCAGCACTCGCTCAGTCCTGCCCCTCCGACAGTGCAGCGCTCCCTCAGTACTGCCCCTCCGACAGTGCAGCGCTCCCTCAGTACTGCCCCTCCGACGGTGCAGCACTCGCTCAGTCCTGCCCCTCTGACAGTGCAGCGCTCCCTCAGGACTGCCCCTCCGACAGTGCAGCGCTCCCTCAGTACCGGCCTTTGGACAGTGCAGCGCTCCCTCAGTACTGCCCCTCCGACGGTGCAGCACTCGCTCAGTCCTGCCCCTCCGACAGTGCAGCGCTCCCTCAGTACTGCCCCTCCGACAGTGCAGCGCTCCCTCAGTACCGACCCTCCGACAGTGCAGCGCTCCCTCAGTACTGCCCCTCCAACAGTGCAGTGCTCTCTCAGTACTGCCCCTCCGACAGTGCAGCGCTCCCTCAGTACTGCCCCTCCAACAGTGCAGCACTCGCTCAGTCCTGCCCCTCCGACAGTGCAGCGCTCCCTCAGTAGTGCCCCTCCGACAGTGCAGCACTCCCTCAGTACTGACTCTGACAGTGCAGCACTCCCTCTGTACTGCCCCTCCGACAGTGCAATGCTCCCTCAGTACTGCTCCTCCGACAGTGCAGCGCTCTCTCAGTACTGCCCCTCCGACAGTGCAGCGCTCCCTCAGTACTGACTCTGACAGTGCAGCACTCCCTCAGTACTGCCCCTCCGACAGTGCAATGCTCCCTCAGTACTGCTCCTCCGACAGTGCAATGCTCCCTCAGTACTGCTCTTCCGACAGTGGAGCGCTCTCTCAGCACTGTTCCTCCGACAGTGCAGCGCTCTCTCAGTACTGCCCCTCCGACAATGCAGTGCTCCCTCAGTCCTGTTCCTCCGACAGTGCGGCGCTCCCTCAGTATTGCCCCTCCGACAGTGCGGCGCTCCCTCAGTACTGCTCCTCTGACAGTGCAGCACTCCGTCAGTACTGCCGCTCCGACAGTGTAGCGTTCCCTCAGTACTGCCCCTCCAACAGTGCAGTGCTCCCTCAGTACTGCCCCTCCAACAGTGCAGCGCTCCCTCAGTACTGCCCCTCCAACAGTGCAGCGCTGCCTCAGTACTGCCCCGCTGACAGTGCAGCGCTCCCTCAGTACTGCCCCTCCAACAGTGCAGTGCTCCCTCAGTACTGCCCCTCCGACAGAGCAACGCTCCCTCAGTACTGCCCCTCCCACAGTGCTGCGCTCCCTCAGTACTGCCCCTCCCACAGTGCGGCGCTCCCTCATTACTTCCCCTCCGACAGTGCAGCATTCCCGCAGTACTGCCCCTCCACCAGTGCAGCGCTCCTGCAGTACTGCCCCTCCGACAGTGCAGGGCTCCCTCATTACTACCCCTTCAACAGTGCAGCCTTCCCTCAGTACTGCCCCTCGAACAGTGCAGAGCTCCCTCAGAACTGCCCCTCCGACAGTGTAGCATTCCCTCAGTACTGCCCCTCCAACTGTGCAGCGCTCCTTCAGTACTGCCCCTCCGACAGTGCAGCGCTCCCTCAGGACTGCCCCTCCGACAGTGCAGCGCTCCCTCAGTACCGCCCCTCGGACAGTGCAGCGCTCCCTCAGTACTGCCCCTCCGACAGTGCAGTGCTCCCTCAGTACTGCCCCTCCGACAGTGCAGCGCTCCCTCAGTACTGCCCCTCCGACAGTGCAGCGCACCCTCAGTACTGCCCCTCCGACAGTGCAGCACTCCCTCAGTACTGCCCCTCCGACAGTGCAGCGCTCGCTCAGTACTGCCCCTCCGACAGTGCAGTGCTCCCTCAGTACTGCCCCTCCGACAGTGCAGCACTCCCTCAGTACTGCCCCTCCGACAGTGCAGCGCTCGCTCAGTACTGCCCCTCCGACAGTGCAGCGCTCGCTCAGTACTGCCCCTCCGACAGTGCAGCACTCCCTCAGTATTGCTCCTCCGACAGTGCAGCGCTCGCTCAGCACTGCCCCTCCGACAGTGCCACACTCCATCAGTACTGCCCCTCCGACAGTGCAGCGCTCGCTCAGTACTGCCCCTCCGACAGTGCAGTGCTCCCTCAGTACTGCCCCTCCGACAGTGCAGCACTCCCTCAGTACTGCCCCTCCGACAGTGCAGCGCTCGCTCAGTACTGCCCCTCCGACAGTGCAGCACTCGCTCAGTCCTGCCCCTCCGACAGTGCAGCGCTCGCTCAGTACTGCCCCTCCGACAGTGCAGCACTCGCTCAGTACTGACCCTCCGACAGTGCAGCACTCCCTCAGTACTGCCACTCCGACAGTGCAGCGCTCGCTCAGTACTGCCCCTGCGACAGTGCAGCGCTCGCTCAGTACTGCCCCTCCGACAGTGCAGCGCTCCCTCAGTACTGCCCCTCCGACAGTGCAGCACTCGCTCAGTCCTGCCCCTCTGACAGTGCAGCGCTCCCTCAGTACTGCCCCTCCGACAGTGCAGCGCTCCCTCAGTACTGCCCCTCCGACGGTGCAGCACTCGCTCAGTCCTGCCCCTCCGACAGTGCAGCGCTCCCTCAGGACTGCCCCTCCGACAGTGCAGCGCTCCCTCAGTACCGCCCCTCGGACAGTGCAGCGCTCCCTCAGTACTGCCCCTCCGACGGTGCAGCACTCGCTCAGTCCTGCCCCTCCGACAGTGCAGCGCTCCCTCAGTACTGCCCCTCCGACAGTGCAGCGCTCCCTCAGTACCGACCCTTCGACAGTGCAGCACTCCCTCAGTACTGCCCCTCCAACAGTGCAGTGCTCTCTCAGTACTGCCCCTCCGACAGTGCAGCGCTCCCTCAGTACTGCCCCTCCAACAGTGCAGCACTCGCTCAGTCCTGCCCCTCCGACAGTGCAGCGCTCCCTCAGTAGTGCCCCTCCGACAGTGCAGCACTCCCTCAGTACTGACTCTGACAGTGCAGCACTCCCTCAGTACTGCCCCTCCGACAGTGCAATGCTCCCTCAGTACTGCTCCTCCGACAGTGCAGCGCTCTCTCAGTACTGCCCCTCCGACAGTGCAGCGCTCCCTCAGTACTGACTCTGACAATGCAGCACTCCCTCAGTACTGCCCCTCCGACAGTGCAATGCTCCCTCAGTACTGCTCCTCCGACAGTGCAATGCTCCCTCAGTACTGCTCTTCCGACAGTGCAGCGCTCTCTCAGCACTGTTCCTCCGACAGTGCAGCGCTCTCTCAGTACTGCCCCTCCGACAATGCAGTGCTCCCTCAGTACTGTTCCTCCGACAGTGCGGCGCTCCCTCAGTACTGCCCCTCCGACAGTGCGGCGCTCCCTCAGTACTGCTCCTCTGACAGTGCAGCACTCCGTCAGTACTGCCGCTCCGACAGTGCAGCGTTCCCTCAGTACTGCCCCTCCAACAGTGCAGTGCTCCCTCAGTACTGCCCCTCCAACAGTGCAGCGCTCCCTCAGTACTGCCCCTCCAACAGTGCAGCGCTGCCTCAGTACTGCCCCGCTGACAGTGCAGCGCTCCCTCAGTACTGCCCCTCCAACAGTGCAGTGCTCCCTCAGTACTGCCCCTCCGACAGAGCAACGCTCCCTCAGTACTGCCCCTCCCACAGTGCTGCGCTCCCTCAGTACTGCCCCTCCCACAGTGCGGCGCTCCCTCATTACTTCCCCTCCGACAGTGCAGCATTCCCGCAGTACTGCCCCTCCACCAGTGCAGCGCTCCTGCAGTACTGCCCCTCCGACAGTGCAGGGCTCCCTCATTACTACCCCTTCAACAGTGCAGCCTTCCCTCAGTACTGCCCCTCGAACAGTGCAGAGCTCCCTCAGAACTGCCCCTCCGACAGTGTAGCATTCCCTCAGTACTGCCCCTCCAACTGTGCAGCGCTCCTTCAGTACTGCCCCTCCGACAGTGCAGCGCTCCCTCAGTACTGACCCTCCGACAGTGCATCGCTCCCTATGTACTGACCCTCCGACAGTGCGGTGCTCCCGCAGTACTGCCCCTCCAACAGTGCAGCGCTCCCTCAGTACTGCCCCCCCACAGTGCAGCGCTCCCTCAGTACTGTCCCTCCGACAGTGCAGCACTCCCTCAGTACTGCCACTCTGACGGTGCAACGCCCCCTCATTACTGCCCCTCCGACAGTGCAGCGCTCCCTCAATACTGACCATCTGACAGCGCAGCGTTCCCTCAGTACTGCCCCTCCGACAGCGCAGCACTCCCGCAGTACAGCCCTTCCGACAGTGCAGTGCTCCCTCAGTACTGCCCCTCCAACAGTGCAGCACTCCCTCATTACTGCCCCTCCGACAGTGCAGGGCTCCCTCATTACTGCCCCTCCGACAGTGCAGCCTTCCCTCCGTACTGCCCCTCCGACAGTGCAGCACTCCCGCAGTACTGCCCCTCTGACAGGGCAGCGCTCATCAGTACTGCCCCTCCGACAGTGCAGCTCTCCCGCAGTACTGCCCCTCCGACAGTGCAGTGCTCCCTCAGTACTGCTCCTCCAACAGGGCAGCGCTCCCTCAGTACTGCCCCTCCAACAGTGCAGCACTCCCTCAGCACTGCCCCTCCGACAGTGCGGCGCTCCCTCAGTACTGCCCCTCCGACAGTGCAGCGCTCCCTCAGTATTGCCCCTCCGACAGTGCAGCGCTCCCTCAATACTGACCATCCGACAGCGCAGCGTTCCCTCAGTACAGCCCCTCCGACAGTGCAGCGCTCCCTCAGTACAGCCCCTCCGACAGTGCAGGGCTCCCTCAGTACAGCCCCTCCGACAGTGCGGCGCTCCCTCATTACTGCCCCTCCGACAGTGCAGGGCTCCCTCATTACTACCCGTTCAACAGTGCAGCCTTCCCTCAGTACTGCCTCTCCGACAGTGCAGTGCTCCCTCATTACTGCCCCTCCGACAGTGCAGGGCTCCCTCATTACTACCCCTTCAACAGTGCAGCCTTCCCTCAGTACTGCCCCTCCAACAGTGCAGAGCTCCCTCAGAACTGCCCCTCCGACAGTGTAGCATTCCCTCAGTACTGCCCCTCCAACTGTGCAGCGCTCCTTCAGTACTGCCCCTCCGACAGTGCAGCACTCCCTCAGTACTGCCCCTCCGAATGTGCAGCGCTCCCTCAGTACTGCTCCTCTGACAGTGCAGTGCTCCCTCAGTACTGCCCCTCCGACAGTGTGGCGTTCCCTCAGTACTGCCCCTCCAACAGTGCAGCGCTCCCTCAGTACAGCCCCTCCCACAGTGCAGCGCTCCCTCAGTACTGCCCCTCCGACAGTGCAGCGCTTCCTCAGTACTGACCATCCGACAGCGCAGCGTTCCCTCAGTACTGACCTTCTGACAGTGCAGCACTCCCTCGGTACTGATGCTCCGACAGTGCGGCGCTCCCTCAGTACTGCCCCTCCAACAGTGCAGCGCTTCCTCAGTACTGACCATCCGACAGTGCAGCGTTCCCTCAGTACTGACCCTCCGACAGTGCAGCATTCCCTCAGTACTGATGCTCCGACAGTGCAGCTCTCCCTCAGTACTGCCCCTCCGACAGTGCAGCGCTCCCTCAGTACTGCCTCTCCGACAGTGCGGCGCTTCCTGAGGAATGCCCCTCCGACAGTACGGTGCTCCCTCAGTACTTCCCCTCCAACAGTGCAGTGCTCCCTCAGTGCTGGCCCTCCGACACTGTAGTGCTTCCTCATTACTGCCCCTCCGACAGTGCAGGGCTCCCTCATTACTGCCCCTCCGACAGTGCAGCCTTCCCTCAGTACTGCCCCTCCAACAGTGCAGAGCTCCCTCAGTACTGCCCCTCCAACAGTGCAGCTCTCTCTCAGTACTGCCCCTCCGACAGTGCAGGGCTCCCTCATTACTGCCCCTCCGACAGTGCAGCCTTCCCTCAGTACTGCCCCTCCGACAGTGCAGGGCTCCCTCATTACTGCCCCTCCGACAGTGCAGCCTTCCCTCAGTACTGCCCCTCCGACAGTGTAGCATTCCCTCAGTACTGCCCCTCCAACAGTGCAGCTCTCTCTCAGTACTGCCCCTCCGACAGTGATGCGCTCCCTCAGTCCTGCCCCTTCGACAGTGCAGCGCTCCCTCAGTACTGCCCCTTCGACAGTGCAGCGCTCCCTAAGTACTGCCCCTCTGACTGTGCGGCACTCCCTCAGTACTGACCCTGCGACAGTGCAGCGCTCCCTCAGTACTGCCCCTCCGACAGTGCGGCGCTCCCTCAGTACTGCCCCTCCGACAGTGCAGCGTTCCCTCAGTACTGCCCCTCCAACAGTGTAGTGCTCTCTCAGTACTGCCCCTCCGACAGTGCAGCGCTCCCTCAGTACTGCCCCTCCCACAGTGCAGCGCACCCTCAGTACTGCCCCTCCCAAAGTGCAGCGCTCCCTCATTACTTCCCCTCCGACAGTGCAGCTTTCCCGCAGGACTGCCCCTCCAACAGTGCAGCACTCCCTCAGTACTGCCCCTCCCAAAGTGCAGCACTCCCACAGTACTGCCCCTTTGACGGTGCAACACCCCCTCATTACTGCCCCTCCGACAGTGCAGCTTTCCCTCAGTACTGCGCCTGCAACAGTGCAGCGCTCCATTCGTACTGCCCCACCGACAGTGCGGCGCCCCCTCAATAATGCCCCTCCGACAGTGCAGCGTTCCCTCAGGACTGCGCCTCCGACAGTGCAGTGCTCCCTCAGTACTGACCCTCCGACAGTGCAGCGCTCCCTCAGTACTGCCACTCTGATGGTGTGGCATTCCCTCAGTACTGCCCCTCCGACAGTGCAGCACTCCCTCAGTACTGCCCCTATGAATGTGCAGCTCTCCCTCGGTATTGCCCCTCCGACAGTGCAGGGCTCCCTTTGTACGGCACCTCCGACAGTGCCAGCGCTCTCTCTGTACTGGCCCTCTGACAGTGCAGCGCTCCCTCAGTACTGCTCCTCTGACAATGCAGCACTCCCTCAGTACTGCCCCTCCGACAGTGTGGCGTTCCCTCAGTACTGTCCCTCTGACAGTGCAGCGCTCCCTCAGTACTGCCCCTCCGACAGTATGATGCTCCCTCAGTACTGCCCCTCTGACAGTGCAGCGTTCCCTCAGTACTGCCCCTCCAACAGTGCAGTGCTCCCTCAGTACTGCCCCTCCGACAGTGCAGCGCTCCCTCAGTACTGCTCCTCTGACAATGCAGCACTCCATCAGTACTGACCCTCCGACAGTGCAGCGTTCCCTCAGTACTGACCCTCCGACAGTGCAGCGCTCCCTCAGTACTGCCCCTCCGACAGTATGATGCTCCCTCAGTACTGCCCCTCTGACAGTGCAGCGTTCCCTCAGTACTGCCCCTCCAACAGTGCAGTGCTCCCTCAGTACTGCCCCTCCGACAGTGCAGCGCTCCCTCAGTACTGCCCCTCCCACAGAGCAGTGCTCCCTCAGTACTGCCCCTCCCAAAGTGCGGCGCTCCCTCATTACTTCCCCTCCGACAGTGCAGCGTTCCCTCAGTACTGGACCTCCAACAGTGCAGTGCTCTCTCATTACTGCCCCTCCCACAGTGCAGCACTCCCTGAGTACTGCCCCTCCCAAAGTGCAGCGCTCCCTCAGTACTGACCCTCCAACAGTGCAGCGTTCCCTCAGTACTGCCCCTCCGACAGTGCAGCGCTCCCTCAGTACTGACCCTCCGACAGTGCAGCGCTCCCTCAGTACTGACCCTCCGACAGTGCAGTGCTCCCTCAGTACTGATCCTCCGACAGTGCAGCGCTCCCTCAATAATGCCCTTCCGACAGTGCAGCGCTCCCTCAGTACTGCCCCTCCGACAGTGCGGCGCTTCCCCAGTACTGCCCCTCCGAAAGTGCAGCGCTCCCTCAATAATGCCCCTCCGACAGTGCAGCGTTCCCTCAGGACTGCGCCTCCGACAGTGCAGCGCTCCCTAAGTACTGACCCTTCGACAGTGCAGCGTTCCCTCAGTACTGCCCCCCGAACAGTGCAGCACTCACTCAGTACAGTCCCTCCGACAGTGCGGCGCTCCCTCAGCACTTCCCCTCCGACAGTGCAGCACTCCCTCAGTACTGCCCCTCCGACAGTGCAGCACTCGCTCAGTCCTGCCCCTCCGACAGTGCAGCGCTCCCTCAGTACTGCCCCTCCGACAGTGCAGCGCTCCCTCAGTACTGCCCCTCCGACGGTGCAGCACTCGCTCAGTCCTGCCCCTCCGTCAGTGCAGCGCTCCCTCAGGACTGCCCCTCCGACAGTGCAGCGCTCCCTCAGTACCGCCCCTCGGACAGTGCAGCGCTCCCTCAGTACTGCCCCTCCGACGGTGCAGCACTCGCTCAGTCCTGCCCCTCCGACAGTGCAGCGCTCCCTCAGTACTGCCCCTCCGACAGTGCAGCGCTCCCTCAGTACCGACCCTCCGACAGTGCAGCGCTCCCTCAGTACTGCCCCTCCAACAGTGCAGTGCTCTCTCAGTACTGCCCCTCCGACAGTGCAGCGCTCCCTCAGTACTGCCCCTCCAACAGTGCAGCACTCGCTCAGTCCTGCCCCTCCGACAGTGCAGCGCTCCCTCAGTAGTGCCCCTCCGACAGTGCAGCACTCCCTCAGTACTGACTCTGACAGTGCAGCACTCCCTCAGTACTGCCCCTCCGACAGTGCAATGCTCCCTCAGTACTGCTCCTCCGACAGTGCAGCGCTCTCTCAGTACTGCCCCTCCGACAGTGCAGCGCTCCCTCAGTACTGACTCTGACAGTGCAGCACTCCCTCAGTACTGCCCCTCCGACAGTGCAATGCTCCCTCAGTACTGCTCCTCCGACAGTGCAATGCTCCCTCAGTACTGCTCTTCCGACAGTGCAGCGCTCTCTCAGCACTGTTCCTCCGACAGTGCAGCGCTCTCTCAGTACTGCCCCTCCGACAATGCAGTGCTCCCTCAGTACTGTTCCTCCGACAGTGCGGCGCTCCCTCAGTACTGCCCCTCCGACAGTGCGGCGCTCCCTCAGTACTGCTCCTCTGACAGTGCAGCACTCCGTCAGTACTGCCGCTCCGACAGTGCAGCGTTCCCTCAGTACTGCCCCTCCAACAGTGCAGTGCTCCCTCAGTACTGCCCCTCCAACAGTGCAGCGCTCCCTCAGTACTGCCCCTCCAACAGTGCAGCGCTGCCTCAGTACTGCCCCGCTGACAGTGCAGCGCTCCCTCAGTACTGCCCCTCCAACAGTGCAGTGCTCCCTCAGTACTGCCCCTCCGACAGAGCAACGCTCCCTCAGTACTGCCCCTCCCACAGTGCTGCGCTCCCTCAGTACTGCCCCTCCCACAGTGCGGCGCTCCCTCATTACTTCCCCTCCGACAGTGCAGCATTCCCGCAGTACTGCCCCTCCACCAGTGCAGCGCTCCTGCAGTACTGCCCCTCCGACAGTGCAGGGCTCCCTCATTACTACCCCTTCAACAGTGCAGCCTTCCCTCAGTACTGCCCCTCGAACAGTGCAGAGCTCCCTCAGAACTGCCCCTCCGACAGTGTAGCATTCCCTCAGTACTGCCCCTCCAACTGTGCAGCGCTCCTTCAGTACTGCCCCTCCGACAGTGCAGCGCTCCCTCAGTACTGACCCTCCGACAGTGCATCGCTCCCTATGTACTGACCCTCCGACAGTGCGGTGCTCCCGCAGTACTGCCCCTCCAACAGTGCAGCGCTCCCTCAGTACTGCCCCCCCACAGTGCAGCGCTCCCTCAGTACTGTCCCTCCGACAGTGCAGCACTCCCTCAGTACTGCCACTCTGACGGTGCAACGCCCCCTCATTACTGCCCCTCCGACAGTGCAGCGCTCCCTCAATACTGACCATCTGACAGCGCAGCGTTCCCTCAGTACTGCCCCTCCGACAGCGCAGCACTCCCGCAGTACAGCCCTTCCGACAGTGCAGTGCTCCCTCAGTACTGCCCCTCCAACAGTGCAGCACTCCCTCATTACTGCCCCTCCGACAGTGCAGGGCTCCCTCATTACTGCCCCTCCGACAGTGCAGCCTTCCCTCCGTACTGCCCCTCCGACAGTGCAGCACTCCCGCAGTACTGCCCCTCTGACAGGGCAGCGCTCATCAGTACTGCCCCTCCGACAGTGCAGCTCTCCCGCAGTACTGCCCCTCCGACAGTGCAGTGCTCCCTCAGTACTGCTCCTCCAACAGGGCAGCGCTCCCTCAGTACTGCCCCTCCAACAGTGCAGCTCTCCCTCAGCACTGCCCCTCCGACAGTGCGGCGCTCCCTCAGTACTGCCCCTCCGACAGTGCAGCGCTCCCTCAGTATTGCCCCTCCGACAGTGCAGCGCTCCCTCAATACTGACCATCCGACAGCGCAGCGTTCCCTCAGTACAGCCCCTCCGACAGTGCAGCGCTCCCTCAGTACAGCCCCTCCGACAGTGCGGCGCTCCCTCATTACTGCCCCTCCGACAGTGCAGGGCTCCCTCATTACTACCCGTTCAACAGTGCAGCCTTCCCTCAGTACTGCCTCTCCGACAGTGCAGTGCTCCCTCATTACTGCCCCTCCGACAGTGCAGGGCTCCCTCATTACTACCCCTTCAACAGTGCAGCCTTCCCTCAGTACTGCCCCTCCAACAGTGCAGAGCTCCCTCAGAACTGCCCCTCCGACAGTGTAGCATTCCCTCAGTACTGCCCCTCCAACTGTGCAGCGCTCCTTCAGTACTGCCCCTCCGACAGTGCAGCACTCCCTCAGTACTGCCCCTCCGAATGTGCAGCGCTCCCTCAGTACTGCTCCTCTGACAGTGCAGTGCTCCCTCAGTACTGCCCCTCCGACAGTGTGGCGTTCCCTCAGTACTGCCCCTCCAACAGTGCAGCGCTCCCTCAGTACAGCCCCTCCCACAGTGCAGCGCTCCCTCAGTACTGCCCCTCCGACAGTGCAGCGCTTCCTCAGTACTGACCATCCGACAGCGCAGCGTTCCCTCAGTACTGACCTTCTGACAGTGCAGCACTCCCTCGGTACTGATGCTCCGACAGTGCGGCGCTCCCTCAGTACTGCCCCTCCAACAGTGCAGCGCTTCCTCAGTACTGACCATCCGACAGTGCAGCGTTCCCTCAGTACTGACCCTCCGACAGTGCAGCATTCCCTCAGTACTGATGCTCCGACAGTGCAGCTCTCCCTCAGTACTGCCCCTCCGACAGTGCAGCGCTCCCTCAGTACTGCCTCTCCGACAGTGCGGCGCTTCCTGAGGAATGCCCCTCCGACAGTACGGTGCTCCCTCAGTACTTCCCCTCCAACAGTGCAGTGCTCCCTCAGTGCTGGCCCTCCGACACTGTAGTGCTTCCTCATTACTGCCCCTCCGACAGTGCAGGGCTCCCTCATTACTGCCCCTCCGACAGTGCAGCCTTCCCTCAGTACTGCCCCTCCAACAGTGCAGAGCTCCCTCAGTACTGCCCCTCCAACAGTGCAGCTCTCTCTCAGTACTGCCCCTCCGACAGTGCAGGGCTCCCTCATTACTGCCCCTCCGACAGTGCAGCCTTCCCTCAGTACTGCCCCTCCGACAGTGCAGGGCTCCCTCATTACTGCCCCTCCGACAGTGCAGCCTTCCCTCAGTACTGCCCCTCCGACAGTGTAGCATTCCCTCAGTACTGCCCCTCCAACAGTGCAGCTCTCTCTCAGTACTGCCCCTCCGACAGTGATGCGCTCCCTCAGTCCTGCCCCTTCGACAGTGCAGCGCTCCCTCAGTACTGCCCCTTCGACAGTGCAGCGCTCCCTAAGTACTGCCCCTCTGACTGTGCGGCACTCCCTCAGTACTGACCCTGCGACAGTGCAGCGCTCCCTCAGTACTGCCCCTCCGACAGTGCGGCGCTCCCTCAGTACTGCCCCTCCGACAGTGCAGCGTTCCCTCAGTACTGCCCCTCCAACAGTGCAGTGCTCCCTCAGTACTGCCCCTCCGACAGTGCAGCGCTCCCTCAGTACTGCCCCTCCCACAGTGCGGCGCACCCTCAGTACTGCCCCTCCCAAAGTGCAGCGCTCCCTCATTACTTCCCCTCCGACAGTGCAGCGTTCCCGCAGGACTGCCCCTCCAACAGTGCAGCACTCCCTCAGTACTGCCCCTCCCAAAGTGCAGCACTCCCACAGTACTGCCCCTTTGACGGTGCAACACCCCCTCATTACTGCCCCTCCGACAGTGCAGCTTTCCCTCAGTACTGCGCCTGCAACAGTGCAGCGCTCCATTCGTACTGCCCCACCGACAGTGCGGCGCCCCCTCAATAATGCCCCTCCGACAGTGCAGCGTTCCCTCAGGACTGCGCCTCCGACAGTGCAGTGCTCCCTCAGTACTGACCCTCCGACAGTGCAGCGCTCCCTCAGTACTGCCACTCTGATGGTGTGGCATTCCCTCAGTACTGCCCCTCCGACAGTGCAGCACTCCCTCAGTACTGCCCCTATGAATGTGCAGCTCTCCCTCGGTATTGCCCCTCCGACAGTGCAGGGCTCCCTTTGTACGGCACCTCCGACAGTGCCAGCGCTCTCTCTGTACTGGCCCTCTGACAGTGCAGCGCTCCCTCAGTACTGCTCCTCTGACAATGCAGCACTCCCTCAGTACTGCCCCTCCGACAGTGTGGCGTTCCCTCAGTACAGTCCCTCTGACAGTGCAGCGCTCCCTCAGTACTGCCCCTCCGACAGTATGATGCTCCCTCAGTACTGCCCCTCTGACAGTGCAGCGTTCCCTCAGTACTGCCCCTCCAACAGTGCAGTGCTCCCTCAGTACTGCCCCTCCGACAGTGCAGCGCTCCCTCAGTACTGCTCCTCTGACAATGCAGCACTCCATCAGTACTGACCCTCCGACAGTGCAGCGTTCCCTCAGTACTGACCCTCCGACAGTGCAGCGCTCCCTCAGTACTGCCCCTCCGACAGTATGATGCTCCCTCAGTACTGCCCCTCTGACAGTGCAGCGTTCCCTCAGTACTGCCCCTCCAACAGTGCAGTGCTCCCTCAGTACTGCCCCTCCGACAGTGCAGCGCTCCCTCAGTACTGCCCCTCCCACACTGCAGTGCTCCCTCAGTACTGCCCCTCCCAAAGTGCGGCGCTCCCTCATTACTTCCCCTCCGACAGTGCAGCGTTCCCTCAGTACTGGCCCTCCAACAGTGCAGTGCTCTCTCATTACTGCCCCTCCCACAGTGCAGCGCTCCCTCAGTACTGACCCTCCAACAGTGCAGCGTTCCCTCAGTACTGCCCCTCCGACAGTGCAGCGCTCCCTCAGTACTGACCCTCCGACAGTGCAGCGCTCCCTCAGTACTGACCCTCCGACAGTGCAGTGCTCCCTCAGTACTGATCCTCCGACAGTGCAGCGCTCCCTCAATAATGCCCTTCCGACAGTGCAGCGCTCCCTCAGTACTGCCCCTCCGACAGTGCGGCGCTTCCCCAGTACTGCCCCTCCGAAAGTGCAGCGCTCCCTCAATAATGCCCCTCCGACAGTGCAGCGTTCCCTCAGGACTGCGCCTCCGACAGTGCAGCGCTCCCTAAGTACTGACCCTTCGACAGTGCAGCGTTCCCTCAGTACTGCCCCCCGAACAGTGCAGCACTCACTCAGTACAGTCCCTCCGACAGTGCGGCGCTCCCTCAGCACTTCCCCTCCGACAGTGCAGCGCTCCCTCATTAATGCCCCTCCGACAGTGCAGCGCTCCCTCAGTACTGACCCTCCGACAATGCGGCGCTCCCTCAGTACTGCCCCTCCGACAGTGCGGCACTCCTTCAGTGCGGCCCCTCCGACAGTGCAGCACTCCCTCAGTACTGTCCCTCCGACAGTGCAGCGCTCCCTCAGTACTGCCCCTCCGACAGTGCAGCGATCCCTCAGTACTGACCGTCCGACAGTGCGGCGCTCCCTCAGTACTGCCCCTCCGACAGTGCAGTACTCCCTCAGTACTGTCCCTCCGACAGTGCAGCGCTCTCTCAGTACTGCCCCTCCGACAGTGCAGCGCTCCCTCAGTACCGCCCCTCGGACAGTGCAGCGCTCCCTCAGTACTGCCCCTCCGACGGTGCAGCACTCGCTCAGTCCTGCCCCTCCGACAGTGCAGCGCTCGCTCAGCACTGCCCCTCCGACAGTGCCACTCTCCCTCAGTACTGCCCCTCCGACAGTGCAGCGCTCGCTCAGTACTGCCCCTCCGACAGTGCAGTGCTCCCTCAGTACTGCCCCTCCGACAGTGCAGCACTCCCTCAGTACTGCCCCTCCGACAGTGCAGCGCTCCCTCAGTACTGCCTCTCCGACAGTGCAGCGCTCGCTCAGTACTGCCCCTCTGACAGTGCAGCACTCGCTCAGTACTGACCCTCCGACAGTGCAGCACTCCCTCAGTACTGCCCCTCCGACAGTGCAGCGCTCGCTCAGTACTGCCCCTGCGACAGTGCAGCGCTCGCTCAGTGCTGCCCCTCCGACAGTGCAGCGCTCCCTCAGTACTGCCCCTCCGACAGTGCAGCGCTCGCTCAGTATTGCCCCTCAGACAGTGCAGCACTCCCTCAGTACTGCCCCTCCGACAGTGCAGCACTCGCTCAGTCCTGCCCCTCCGACAGTGCAGCGCTCCCTCAGTACTGCCCCTCCGACAGTGCAGCGCTCCCTCAGTACTGCCCCTCCGACGGTGCAGCACTCGCTCAGTCCTGCCCCTCCGACAGTGCAGCGCTCCCTCAGTACTGCTCCTCCGACAGTGCAGCACTCCCTCAGTACTGCTCCTCCGACAGTGCAGCACTCCCTCAGTACTGCCCCTCTGACAGTGCAGCGCTGCCTCAGTACTGCCCCTCCGACAGTGCAGCGCTCCCTCAGTACTGCCACTTCGACAGTGCAGCACTCCCTCAGTACTGCCACTCCGACAGTGCGGCGCTCCCTCAGTACTGCCCCTCCGACAGTGCAGCGCTCCTTTAGTACTGCCCCTCCGACAGTGCAGCGCTCCCTCAGTACTATCCCTCCGACAGTGCAGCGCTCTCTCAGTACTTCCCCTCCGACAGTGCGGTGCTCCCTCAGTACTGCCCCTCCGACAGTACGGTGCTCCCTCAATACTTCCCCTCTGACAGTGCAGCGCTCCCTCAGTACTTCCCCTGCGACAGGACAGTGCAGCGCTCCCTCAATACTGCCCCTCCGACAGTGCAGCGCTCCCTCAGTACTGCCCCTCCAACAGGGCAGCGCTCCCTCAATACTGCCCCTCCGACAGTGCAGCGCTCCCTCAGTACTGCCCCTCCGACAGTGCGGCGCTCCCTCAGTACTGCCCCTCCGACAGTGCAGCGCTCCCTCAGTACTGCCCCTCTGACAGTGCAGCGCTGCCTCAGTACTGCCCCTCCGACAGTGCAGCGCTCCCTCAGTACTGCCCCTCCAACAGTGCAGTGCTCCCTCAGTACTGCCCCTCCGACAGTGCAGCGCTCCCTCAGTACTGCCCCTCCCACAGTGCGGCGCACCCTCAGTACTGCCCCTCCCAAAGTGCAGCGCTCCCTCATTACTTCCCCTCCGACAGTGCAGCGTTCCCGCAGGACTGCCCCTCCAACAGTGCAGCACTCCCTCAGTACTGCCCCTCCCAAAGTGCAGCACTCCCACAGTACTGCCCCTTTGACGGTGCAACACCCCCTCATTACTGCCCCTCCGACAGTGCAGCTTTCCCTCAGTACTGCGCCTGCAACAGTGCAGCGCTCCATTCGTACTGCCCCACCGACAGTGCGGCGCCCCCTCAATAATGCCCCTCCGACAGTGCAGCGTTCCCTCAGGACTGCGCCTCCGACAGTGCAGTGCTCCCTCAGTACTGACCCTCCGACAGTGCAGCGCTCCCTCAGTACTGCCACTCTGATGGTGTGGCATTCCCTCAGTACTGCCCCTCCGACAGTGCAGCACTCCCTCAGTACTGCCCCTATGAATGTGCAGCTCTCCCTCGGTATTGCCCCTCCGACAGTGCAGGGCTCCCTTTGTACGGCACCTCCGACAGTGCCAGCGCTCTCTCTGTACTGGCCCTCTGACAGTGCAGCGCTCCCTCAGTACTGCTCCTCTGACAATGCAGCACTCCCTCAGTACTGCCCCTCCGACAGTGTGGCGTTCCCTCAGTACAGTCCCTCTGACAGTGCAGCGCTCCCTCAGTACTGCCCCTCCGACAGTATGATGCTCCCTCAGTACTGCCCCTCTGACAGTGCAGCGTTCCCTCAGTACTGCCCCTCCAACAGTGCAGTGCTCCCTCAGTACTGCCCCTCCGACAGTGCAGCGCTCCCTCAGTACTGCTCCTCTGACAATGCAGCACTCCATCAGTACTGACCCTCCGACAGTGCAGCGTTCCCTCAGTACTGACCCTCCGACAGTGCAGCGCTCCCTCAGTACTGCCCCTCCGACAGTATGATGCTCCCTCAGTACTGCCCCTCTGACAGTGCAGCGTTCCCTCAGTACTGCCCCTCCAACAGTGCAGTGCTCCCTCAGTACTGCCCCTCCGACAGTGCAGCGCTCCCTCAGTACTGCCCCTCCCACACTGCAGTGCTCCCTCAGTACTGCCCCTCCCAAAGTGCGGCGCTCCCTCATTACTTCCCCTCCGACAGTGCAGCGTTCCCTCAGTACTGGCCCTCCAACAGTGCAGTGCTCTCTCATTACTGCCCCTCCCACAGTGCAGCGCTCCCTCAGTACTGACCCTCCAACAGTGCAGCGTTCCCTCAGTACTGCCCCTCCGACAGTGCAGCGCTCCCTCAGTACTGACCCTCCGACAGTGCAGCGCTCCCTCAGTACTGACCCTCCGACAGTGCAGTGCTCCCTCAGTACTGATCCTCCGACAGTGCAGCGCTCCCTCAATAATGCCCTTCCGACAGTGCAGCGCTCCCTCAGTACTGCCCCTCCGACAGTGCGGCGCTTCCCCAGTACTGCCCCTCCGAAAGTGCAGCGCTCCCTCAATAATGCCCCTCCGACAGTGCAGCGTTCCCTCAGGACTGCGCCTCCGACAGTGCAGCGCTCCCTAAGTACTGACCCTTCGACAGTGCAGCGTTCCCTCAGTACTGCCCCCCGAACAGTGCAGCACTCACTCAGTACAGTCCCTCCGACAGTGCGGCGCTCCCTCAGCACTTCCCCTCCGACAGTGCAGCGCTCCCTCATTAATGCCCCTCCGACAGTGCAGCGCTCCCTCAGTACTGACCCTCCGACAATGCGGCGCTCCCTCAGTACTGCCCCTCCGACAGTGCGGCACTCCTTCAGTGCGGCCCCTCCGACAGTGCAGCACTCCCTCAGTACTGTCCCTCCGACAGTGCAGCGCTCCCTCAGTACTGCCCCTCCGACAGTGCAGCGATCCCTCAGTACTGACCGTCCGACAGTGCGGCGCTCCCTCAGTACTGCCCCTCCGACAGTGCAGTACTCCCTCAGTACTGTCCCTCCGACAGTGCAGCGCTCTCTCAGTACTGCCCCTCCGACAGTGCAGCGCTCCCTCAGTACCGCCCCTCGGACAGTGCAGCGCTCCCTCAGTACTGCCCCTCCGACGGTGCAGCACTCGCTCAGTCCTGCCCCTCCGACAGTGCAGCGCTCGCTCAGCACTGCCCCTCCGACAGTGCCACTCTCCCTCAGTACTGCCCCTCCGACAGTGCAGCGCTCGCTCAGTACTGCCCCTCCGACAGTGCAGTGCTCCCTCAGTACTGCCCCTCCGACAGTGCAGCACTCCCTCAGTACTGCCCCTCCGACAGTGCAGCGCTCCCTCAGTACTGCCTCTCCGACAGTGCAGCGCTCGCTCAGTACTGCCCCTCTGACAGTGCAGCACTCGCTCAGTACTGACCCTCCGACAGTGCAGCACTCCCTCAGTACTGCCCCTCCGACAGTGCAGCGCTCGCTCAGTACTGCCCCTGCGACAGTGCAGCGCTCGCTCAGTGCTGCCCCTCCGACAGTGCAGCGCTCCCTCAGTACTGCCCCTCCGACAGTGCAGCGCTCGCTCAGTATTGCCCCTCAGACAGTGCAGCACTCCCTCAGTACTGCCCCTCCGACAGTGCAGCACTCGCTCAGTCCTGCCCCTCCGACAGTGCAGCGCTCCCTCAGTACTGCCCCTCCGACAGTGCAGCGCTCCCTCAGTACTGCCCCTCCGACGGTGCAGCACTCGCTCAGTCCTGCCCCTCCGACAGTGCAGCGCTCCCTCAGTACTGCTCCTCCGACAGTGCAGCACTCCCTCAGTACTGCTCCTCCGACAGTGCAGCACTCCCTCAGTACTGCCCCTCTGACAGTGCAGCGCTGCCTCAGTACTGCCCCTCCGACAGTGCAGCGCTCCCTCAGTACTGCCACTTCGACAGTGCAGCACTCCCTCAGTACTGCCACTCCGACAGTGCGGCGCTCCCTCAGTACTGCCCCTCCGACAGTGCAGCGCTCCTTTAGTACTGCCCCTCCGACAGTGCAGCGCTCCCTCAGTACTATCCCTCCGACAGTGCAGCGCTCTCTCAGTACTTCCCCTCCGACAGTGCGGTGCTCCCTCAGTACTGCCCCTCCGACAGTACGGTGCTCCCTCAATACTTCCCCTCTGACAGTGCAGCGCTCCCTCAGTACTTCCCCTGCGACAGGACAGTGCAGCGCTCCCTCAATACTGCCCCTCCGACAGTGCAGCGCTCCCTCAGTACTGCCCCTCCAACAGGGCAGCGCTCCCTCAATACTGCCCCTCCGACAGTGCAGCGCTCCCTCAGTACTGCCCCTCCGACAGTGCGGCGCTCCCTCAGTACTGCCCCTCCGACAGTGCAGCGCTCCCTCAGTACTGCCCCTCTGACAGTGCAGCGCTGCCTCAGTACTGCCCCTCCGACAGTGCAGCGCTCCCTCAGTACTGCCACTTCGACAGTGCAGCACTCCCTCAGTACTGCCACTCCGACAGTGCGGCGCTCCCTCAGTACTGCCCCTCCGACAGTGCAGCGCTCCTTTAGTACTGCCCCTCCGACAGTGCAGCGCTCCCTCAGTACTATCCCTCCGACAGTGCAGCGCTCTCTCAGTACTTCCCCTCCGACAGTGCGGCGCTCCCTCAGTACTGCCCCTCCGACAGTACGGTGCTCCCTCAATACTTCCCCTCTGACAGTGCAGCGCTCCCTCAGTACTTCCCCTGTGACAGGACAGTGCAGCGCTCCCTCAATACTGCCCCTCCGACAGTGCAGCGCTCCCTCAGTACTGCCCCTCCAACAGGGCAGCGCTCCCTCAATACTGCCCCTCCGACAGTGCAGCGCTCCCTCAGTACTGCCCCTCCGACAGTGCGGCGCTCCCTCAGTACTGCCCCTCCGACAGTACGGTGCTCCCTCAATACTTCCCCTCTGACAGTGCAGCCCTCCCTCAGTACTGCCCCTCCGACAGTGCAGCGCTCTCTCAGTACTTCCCCTCCGACAGTGCGGCGCTCCCTCAGTACTGCCCCTGTGACTGTGCGGCACTCACTCTGTATTGCCCCTCCGACAGTTCAGCGCTCACTCAGTACTGCCCCTCCGACAATGCAGTGCTCCCTTAGTGTGGCGCTCCCTCAGTACTGCCCCTCCGACAGTGCAGCGCTCCCTCAGTACTTTCCCTCCGACCGTGCGGCGCTCCCTCAGTACTGCCGCTCCGACAGTGCAGCGCTCCCTCAGTACTTTCCCTCCGACCGTGTAGCGCTCCCTCAGTACTGCCGCTCCAACAGTGCAGCGCTCCCTCAGTACTGCCCTCCGACAGTGCAGCACTCCCTCAGTACTGTCCCTCCGACGGTGCAGCGCTCCCTCAGTACTGTCCCTCCGACAGTGCAGCGCTCCCTCTGTACTGCCCCTCCGACAGTGTAGCGCTCCCTTCGTACTGCCCCTCCGACAGTGCAGCGCTCCCTCTGTACTGCCTCTCCGACAGTGCAGTGAGTTCGACACTGTCACCACTCTCTCGTTAAAGAAGTTTCTGTGGAATTCCCGATAGGGTTTATTAGGGACTATCTTATATGCATGGATCGAAATACCGGTGTCACTAGAAACATCTCCACATCTACCCGCTCAAACTCTTTTACAATCTGCAGACCTCTGTGCCGTTACCCCTCAGCCTTCTCTTTTCTAGAGAAAATGTCATTTTCCTTTTATTTTTCTCAATCTGTTAACACCGGCACTTGGTGTGGTAAACCACTGTTGTTGTTGTTGTTGTTGTTGATACACACTGTTGTACCTATGCATGCCTCAACATGTCTCGGCTGGCTCCACCCACACAGGCCCAGGTATAAAGGTGATTGACCTGCAGCCCCCTGCCTTCTTGGAACCCAGTCAACCACGAGAGGCATGCTCTGTTCTTTGCTAATAAAAGCCTTTAGTTACTCTCTTAACTCTCAGTCTTTTATGAGTAATTGATAGCGCATCAATTTTATTAGCAAAAACAAAATGTCGACATTTGCTGAACAACAGGAGCTGCTGCACCAAACGCTGAGCAACAGGAGCTGCTGCGAGCCCTCAGACCAACATGCCTGGACCTAGACCCCCAAGAGGCGGGTTCGGCTACCAAATTCGCGCATTGGCTGCGTTGCTTCGAGGCCTACCTGCAAGCCTCAACTGTGACCCTGGACGAAAACAAGTTGGAAATGCTGGCCTCAAAGGTGAGCCACCAAGTTTATACAATAATCCAGGACGCGACGACCTACGCGGCGGCTATCGGTCTGCTAAAAGGGCAATACGCACGCCCGGTAAATACGGTCTATGCCCGGCACCTCTTAAGATCCCGCAGACAGCAGCCCGGGGAATCGGCGGAAGCCTTCCTACGGGCACTACGGATACTCGGCCGAGACTGCGATTGCAAAGAAGCATCAGCCGCAGCACACACGGAGGGACTGATCCGAGATGCTTTCGTTGCGGGTCTAAGGTCCGACTACTCCCGGCAGAGACTGTTGGAAAAGGGAGAAATGGACCTGAGAAAGGCAGTGTCCCTCGCACTCTCGCTCGACGCGGCCCACAGGAATATGGACGCCTTCTCCCCTAACCGCTCCGCAACGTGGACACCACAACCTTGGGTCAAACCTCCAACACAGACGGTGCCAGTGTTTGTGTGAGTATGAATACTGATGCCCGTCTGTGTCTGTCCATCTCTCTGTCTGTCTCTCTCTCTGCCTGTCTCTCTCTCTCTCTCTCTGTCTCACTCTCTGTCATTCTCTCTCTCTCCGTCGCTCTCTCTTACTATCTCTCTCGCGTTCTCTCTCTCTCTCTATCTATCTCTCTCGCTTTCTGTCTATCTGTCTGTCTGTCTGTATATCTATCTATCTATATCTCTGTCTGTCTTTCTCTCTCTCAGTCGCACTCTCTGTCTGTCTCTCTCTCTCCCTGTTGCTCTCTCTCGCTTTCCCTCTCTCTCTCTATCTATCTATCTCTGTCTCTGTCTCTCTCTATCTTTCCTTCTCTGTCTCTGTCTTGCTCGCTCTGTATCGCTCTGTCTCTGTCTCGCTCTCTCTGTCTCTGTCTCGCTCTCTCTGTCTCTGTCTCGCTCTCTGTCTCTGTCTCTGTCTCGCTCTGTCTCTGTCTCGCTCTCTCTGTCTCTGTCTCGCTCTCTGTCTCTGTCTCACTCTGTCTCTGTCTTGCTCTCTCTGTCTCTGTCTCTGTCTCGCTCTCTCTGTCTCTGTCTCGCTCTCTCTGTCTCTGTCTCGCTCTCTGTCTCTGTCTCTGTCTCGCTCTCTCTGTCTCTGTCTCGCTCTCTCTGTCTCTGTCTCTGTCTCACTCTGTCTCTGTCTCGCTCTCTCTGTCTCTGTCTCTGTCTCGCTCTCTCTGTCTCTGTCTCGCTCTCTGTCTCTGTCTCTGCCTCACTCTGTCTCTGTCTCGCTCTCTCTGTCTCTGTCTCTGTCTCGCTCTCTCTGTCTCTGTCTTTCTCTCCCTCCGTCTCACTCACTGTCTGTCTCTCACCCTGTCGCTCTCTCTTGCTATATCTCTAGCTTTCTGTCTGTCTGCCTGTCTCTATCTATCTATCACTCTCTCGCTCTCTCTCTCTATCTCTATCTCTATCTCTATCTCTCTCTATCTATCTCTCTCTGTCTCTGTCTCTGTCTCGCTCTCTCTGTCTCTATCCCGCGGTGTCTCTCTCTCTTTCTTTCTCTCTGTCTCTGTCTTTCTCTCTCTCCGTCTCACTCTGTCTGTCTTTCTCTCTCCCTGTCGTTTCTCTTTCTATCTATCTATCTATCTATCTATCTATCGATCTATATCTATCTATCTATCTCTCTCTCTCTCTCTCACTTTCTGACTCTCTCTCTATCTATCTACTATCTATCTATCTATCTACCTACCTACCCACCTACATACATACATACATACATCCTAGGGTACTTAAGGAAGTGGCCCTAGAAATAGTAAATGCATTGCTGGTCATCTTCCAAATTTCTATAGACTCTGGAACAGTTCCCATGGATTGGAGGGTAGCTAATGTTACCCCACTATTCAAAAAAGGTGGTAGAGAGAAAACGGGGAATTACAGCCTGACATCGGTAGTGGGGAAAATGCTGGAGTCTATTATAAAAGATGTAATAGCAGAGCACTTGGAAAACAGTGACAGAATCAGACAAAGTCAACGTGAATTTACAAAAGGTAAATCGTGCTTGACTAATCTACTGGAATTTTTTGAGGATGTAACTGGTAAAATAGATAAGGGAGAACCAGTGAATGTGGTGTATTTGGACTTTCAGAAGGCTTTCGATAAAGTCCCGCATAAGAGATTAGCGTGTAAAGTTAAGGCACATGGGATTGGGGGCAAGGTACTGACTTGGATAGAGAACTGGTTGGCAGACAGAAAGCAAAGAGTTGGAATAAACGGGTCTTTTTCCGAGTGGCAGGCAGTGACTAGTGGGGTACCGCAGGGATCGGTCCTTGGACCCCAGCTATTCACAATATATATTACTGATCTAGACGAGGGAACTAGATGTAATATCTCCAAGTTTGCAGACGACACAAAGCTGGGTGGGCGTGTGTGCTGTGAGGAGGATGCCGAGAAACTCCAGTATGATTTGCACAGGTTGGGTGATTGGGCAGATGCATGGCAGATGCAGTATAATGTGGATAAATGCGAGGTTATCCACTTTGGTGGCAAAAACAGGAAGGCAGATTATTATCTGAATGGCAATAGATTGGGAGAAGGGGAAGTACAACGAGACCTGGGTGTCCTTGTGCACCAGTCGCTGAAGGTAAGCATGCAGGTGCAGCAGGCGGTTAAGAAAGCAAATGGTATGTTGGCCTTCGTAGCGAGAGGGTTCGAGTACAGGAACAAGGATGTCTTGCTACAGTTGTACAGGGCCTTGGTGAGACCACACCTTGAGTATTGTGTGCAGTTTTGGTCGCCTTATCTGAGGAAGGATGTTCTTGCCATGGAGGGAGTGCAGCGAAGATTCACCAGACTGATACCTGGGATGGCAGGAATGACGTATGAGGAGAGATTGGGTCGATTGGGCTTATACTCACTGGAGTTTAGAAGATTGAGAGGGGATCTCATTGAAACTTCTAAAATTCTAACAGGACTAGACAGACTGGATGCAGGTAGGATGTTCCCGATGGTCGGGGAGTCCAGAACCAGGGCTCACAGTCTAAGGATAAGGGGTAAGCCATTTAGGACAGAAATGAGGAGGAATTTGTTCACCCAGAGAGTGGTGAACCTGTGGAATTCTCTGCCACAGAGGGCGGTGGAGGCCAGTTCATTAAATATATTCAAGAAAGAGTTGGATATATTTCTTAAGGCTAAAGGGATCAAGGGATATGGGGAGAAGGCAGGGACAGGGTACTGAATTTGGATGATCAGCCATGATCTCATTGAATGGCGGAGCAGGCTCGAGGGGCTGAATGGCCTACTCCTGCTCCTATCTTCTATGTTTCTATATCTATCTCTCTACCTCTCTCTCTCTCTATCTCTCTCTCTCTCTCTCTATCTATCTCTCTCTCTCCCTATCTGTCCATCTCTCTCTCCACGGATGCTGCCTGGCCTGCTGAGTTATTCCAGCATTTCCTGTTGTTATTTCGGATTTCCAGCATCCGCAGTATTTTGCTTTCTCTCTCTACCTCTCTCTGCCTGTCTTTCTCTCTCTCTGCCTCTCTTTCTTTTCGCCTCTGTCTCTGTCTTGCTCTCTCTGTCTTTGTCTCGCTCTGTCTCTCTGTCTTTCTCTCTCTGCCTTTCTCTCTCTCCGTCTCACTCTGTCTGTCTCTCTCTTTCCCTGTCGCTCTCTCTCTTGCTGTCTCTGTTGTGTATGTACCTTTAAGAGAATAACTGGTCTCAGACTGCAGTACCGGCATTGACCACCCCTGTATAAAAGGCGCTAGAGAGCCTCTGTTTTGTTAGATTCGTTTATGCCTTTCACCAGTAAAGTTCTGTTTGTTTCTCTCCTGCTAGTCCGTGTCTCAATCATTCACGGACTTAACACTGGCGACGAGTTAGAAACGAACTTACCTGCAACTCAGCAGCAGCTCCGACGATGTGTTGAAGGTCGGAGCCAGAAGAAAGAAAAAAAAAATAGGCCATTGAAACTCGAGAAACGGGCGTCGACCGTCAATCATCGATTTCAAAACTTGCAGGAGAGGCTGTCCAGAGCCAGGCTGGGTTCCTCGGTCCATGGTTTCCCAGCTAATCGGGCTGGTGGCAGGTAGTGCTCTGATCCTTCCTGGGCTGCAACGGGGCCGGGCAGCGAGTCGGGAAGCAAGGAGAGAGAGAGAGAGGGTGGAGCATACAGGGCGCGGCCGGTGTTTCGAAGCTGGGCAGCGTTCGGACCTCAGAAGAGGGAGGGAAGTGTCCCAGAGGGTCCGCTCCACAACGGGAAGATAATAAAAGAAAACGAATTAATATTTAACGCGCAGGAAACCGTGGAAAGCAGCGCTAACAACAGCGGGGAAGAAGGAAAAGCGCGGGAGGCGCCATTTTAGATTTGCAAGATGCCGAAGACTGGCTGTATCACTGCTTTTGATAATGCATTAGAGGACTGGACCACGTATGTGGAAAGAGTAGAGGTATATTTCGAGGCAAACGATATAGCGGAGGGGAAAAAGGCATCGGTATTGTTAACCTTAATGGGCGCTAGAACGTACGGCCTATTGCGGGACCTGATTACTCCAGCCAAACCGAAGGCGAAGAGTTTTAATGAAATTGTTGCTGTTCTACAGGAGCACTTAAACCCTGCACCGCTGTCGATAGCAGAAAGATTTAAATTCCACAGGAGAACTCAGCACAAAGATGAGAGCAATGCTGAGTATCTTACGGAACTACGCAAGCTATCAAAGCACTGCCAGTTCGGAGAAGGACTGGCAGATACCCTACGGGACAAATTTGTCTGTGGACTCCTGAGTGAAGGAACACAGAAGAAGTTACTCGCAGAAAAAGAGCTGACGCTAGATAAGGCTTTCAGCGTGGCAATATCGTATGAAGCAGCAGCCAGGGGAGCTGCAGAAATTCAACAAAAACCACAGGAATACGGCACCCACGAAATGACACGGGGATTTGCAAAATGTTATCGCTGCGGCAGAACTAACCATGACCAGAAGGACTGCTGGTCCAAAGACAAAATATGCAGACAATGCGGAAAGATTGGACACATTGCACGAGTTTGTAGGTCTGGGAAGAAGACCAGCGACAACAAAAAGGCTACTAAGGAACCGTACAAGAAAGTACAAAAGATGACGGACAGTAGTTCCGAAGACCAAATGAGCGATAGTGAATCCGGAAACAGAAGACTAAGCTGTCTCAAACTTCACAATGTAATCGCAAAAGAGGATCACCGAACCATTTGGGTCACTCTCACGATAGCAGGGTCCCAAGTTAAAATGGAATTGGATACAGGATCAGCGCTAACCGTCATGAATCGACGAGACTACGAGCGGCTATTTTCACACAAACCCTTGAGAGAGACATCCATCGTCTTGACGATGTATACGGGGCAAAAAGTATACCACAGAGGAAAAATAAGGGTGCCTGTCGAATACAATGGCAAGAAAATACAGAAATTGTATCTCTACATACTGCCAAATGGTGGACCACCGTTATTGGGACGGGAATGGATCAGGAAGATAAACTTGGATTGGCATTCCATTCATGCAATGACGGTGGACGGTAAAAAAGATGAAGACGTCACTCCTGGACGATTGTCAACAATCTTAGCTAACGCCAAAGAGGTATTTCAACAAGAACTGGGCACGCTTAAAGGCGTAACCGCCTCAATAAAAATAGAAGAGAATGCAGTTCCCAAGTTTTTCAAAGTGAGACCGGTACCATATGCAATTCGCCCAGCCGTCGAGGCAGAGCTGGAGAATCTGGAGAAGGCGGGCGTGTTGTCTAAGGTCGACTGGAGCGAGTGGGCGACACCCATCGTTCCTGTCATGAAGAAAACGTTAACCAATAAGTCCGGAGAGCCAAGGAAGATTCGCATCTGTGGGAATTTCAAGGTGACGGTGAACCCTGTCCTTCGCACAGTACAATATCCTCTTCCAAGGATAGAAGACATCTTCGCCTCGCTGTCTGGAGGGAAGCGTTTTACAAAAATTGACCTAGCACAAGCATATTTGCAGATGGAGGTTGAAGAGTCCTCTAGGAAGTATCTCACGATAAACACTCACAAAGGTCTTTACCAGTATCATCGATTGGTATTCGGAGTAGCATCGGCTCCGGCGATATGGCAAAGAGCGATGGAACAAGTCCTGCAAGGGATTCCGGGGACTCAGCGTTACTTGGACGACATCCTTGTAACAGGTGAAGATGACAGTGAACACCTTAACAACCTAGAACAGGTGCTCACTAGACTACGGGAACATGGGCTGCGAGCCAACCACCCCAAGTGCGAATTTTTAAAGAAACAGATATCGTATTGTGGCCACGTGATTGATGAAGAGGGGTTACATAAGTCCCCTGACAAAATTGAAGCGGTTGTTAAGGCCCCAGCGCCTGAAAATGTGTCGCAGCTGAGGTCATTCCTCGGGTTGGTGAATTACTGTGATAAGTTTTTGCCGAATTTGTCGACAATTCTGCACCCACTGAACGCCCTGCTACGAACGGGGGTAGCATGGAAATGGAGCGATGATTGTAAGCGTGCTTTTCAGAAGAGTAAGGACTTAATCACTTCAAAGGAAGTATTGGCTCACTACAACCCAGCACTGCCAATCAGGCTGGCGTGTGATGCGTCTCCCTACGGCATTGGGGCGGTACTGTCACATAAATTCCTTGATGGTTCGGAGAGGCCGATAGCTTTTGCGTCACGCTCGTTAACTTCTGCCGAGCGTAACTACGCCCAGATTGACAGAGAGGCCCTCAGCCTAGTGTGGGGGGTGAAGAAGTTCAATCACTATCTGCACGGTCAAAAATTTACTCTACTAACCGATCATCAACCTCTTGTCTCCATTTTCAACCCTCAGAAGGGCGTACCAATAATGACAGCACAACGGCTGCAGAGATGGTCCCTTTTCCTAGGGGCACACCAATATGACATTGAGTACAAAGGAACTAAACAGCATGGAAATGCTGATGGATTGTCACGTCTACCGTTGCCGACGGTGGAAGAAGAAGACCTTGCAGTGGATCCAATGGAGTTATTCCACTCGACCATAGTCGAATGTCTCCCTGTGACGAATGCAAACATAGAAAAGGAAACACGGAATGACCCGACACTATCACGGGTCTATGATTTAACGGTGAAGGGATGGCCAGCACATGGCGAACCACTGCTGCCAGCATTCTCGCCGAGAAGAGAACAGCTGTCAGTGTGCAGAGGAACCTTGATGTGTGGATCCAGAGTAGTAATTCCACCTAAGTTGACGGATAGAGTGCTCAATGAGCTTCATGAGGGTCATCTGGGTGGGGTAAAAATGAAGAGCTTAGCCAGAGCGTTTGTGTGGTGGCCGGGAATCGATAGAGAAATCGAAGAGATGACCAAGAGCTGTGCAGGATGCCAGAAGGTCCAAAACGCCCCACCACAAGCTCCTCTGCATCCATGGGAGTGGCCCTCATCTCCATGGCAAAGGGTGCACATTGATTTTGCTGGTCCCTTCATGGACTCGATGTTTTTAATTGTGGTGGATGCACATTCAAAGTGGCCAGAGGTAATAAAAATGTCCTCAACCACCACGGAAAAAACTATCACAGTTTTACGAACCAAATTCGCCAGGAATGGGCTGCCTGAACAGATTTGCTCTGACAATGGACCACAGTTTGTGTCTGAAGAGTTCCGGAGGTTCTTAAAGAACAATGGTTTTAAGCATTACACATCTGCCCCATCTCATCCAGCCACTAATGGATTGGCCGAGAGGTTTGTCCAAACATTCAAGAAGGCTATCAAGGCAATGTGTAATGAAGATATACCCCTACAACACAAGGTGGACAACTTCTTGTTTGCCTACCGGAATGCGACACATGCGGTTACCAACCAAACTCCAGCCATGATGTTCTTCAATTGAAGACTACGATGCCGCTTGGATTTGGTTAAGCCAAACGTCCGAAGAGATGTGGAGAACAGGCAATTTCAGAATATGAATGAAAGGCCGACCAGGAGTTTTAAGAAAGGTCAACCAGTTTTGGCCCGGGACTACCGCACTGAGAAATGGCAGCCAGGAACGATTTGTACACGACAAGGACCTCTCATGTATACCGTGGACGTTGGGGAGAGCATTGTAAGACGCCATGCTGACCAGATTCTAGAGTCATTGGAAAACGTCAACTCCACACCACGATCTGATACACCTGGTAATGAAATCGACGTTCCAATTGCAGCTACCGCAGACCCGGTAATATTGGAAGCAGGTGAACCAAACAACGACATTGATTCCGACTCAACATTGCCAGAAGAACCTGTTACTCCAAAGAGGCGTTATCCAGACAGAATTAGGAAGCCTCCTCAAAGACTGAACTTATAATTGTTTAAACTTAACCAATGTATCTAGCAACAGTAATTGTGATTGTAACTCGTTATCATTAGTTGTTAAATGAATGTTATGTTCTGTTTATCTAAAAGGGGAGGAATTGTTGTGTATGTACCTTTAAGAGAATAACTGGTCTCAGACTGCAGTACCGGCAGTGACCACCCCTGTATAAAAGGCGCTAGAGAGCCTCTGTTTTGTTAGATTCGTTTATGCCTTTCACCAGTAAAGTTCTGTTTGTTTCTCTCCTGCTAGTCCGTGTCTCAATCATTCACGGACTTAACAGTCTCTCTCTCTTTCTGTCTGTCTCTAGCGATCTATCTATCTCACTCTCTCTCTCTCTCTATCTATTGATCCTCAATGTAGTGAGGAACGCTAGGCCGAGACCTCGGGGTAAAGCAAGGCCCGCAGCCTTCCTTCACCTGCCAGAACTGAGTCCTGACCAAGGGCTTTATCCCGGATTTGTAACCGGTCCAGTAGAATTCACTCAAGGCCCCTTCAGCAGGCCTGGGATTAACCATTAACCAGCCGGCTTCTGTTGTTACAGGTGAAGTGACGCAGGCTGCGGCCTTTCCCGCCGGGGAAGAAAACATCTGTCTTCCTAACTGAGCACAGGGCGGGGTGGGGAGCAGTCCCATCGCTGGCCATTGCCATGGCTGATCTCGCAGGTAACCGCGCAGTGGCTTGACGCAGGGTGCGGGTGGGGGCAGGGACATGATCTAAAGGGATTTGGGATGGGGTTTGTGCTCCCCGGCTCCCCTCCGCCCTGCACATAACGTGGAGAACGTAATCGGGATATCGCTCACTCTGAAGCCTGCCATTGAAGGCCGCTCGGCCGCCGCAGTGTTCCTCAGGACACCAGAGCTGAGCTCCAAACCCCAAACCCTGAGTCCTACAATAGGCCCAACCCTGATTCTAATCCTGACCCTATACCCGAATCTGGGCACCAAATCCTGGAGCACTGATTCCCGACCTCTGACCCTCGCTCACCAACCCTGACCCTGCCCCTGCCCCTGACCCTGCCCCTGCCCCTTAATCTTCCCCTGACCCTTACCTTGACCCTGGTCCTGACCCTGACCCTGCTCCTGCCCCTGCCCCTGACCCTAACCTTGACCCTGGTCCTGACCCTGACCCTAACCTTGATCTTGACCCTGACCCTTAATCTTCCCCTGACACTGACCCTGACCCTTAATCTTCCCCATACCCTGACCCTGACCCTAACCTTGACCCTGGTCCTGACCCTGCCCCTGACCCTGCCCCTGCCCCTGACCCTGCCCCTGACCCTGATCCTAACCTTGACCCTGACCCTAACCTTGATCCTGACCCTGACCCTAACCTTGATCTTGACCCTGACCCTTAATCTTCCCCTGACCCAGAGCCTAACCTTGACCCTGGTCCTGACCCTGCGCCTGACCCTAACTTTGACCCTGACCCTGACCCTTAATCTTCCCCTGACCCTAACCTTGACCCGGGTCCTGACCCTGCCCCTGAACCTGACCCTAACCTTGACCCTGGTCCTGACCCTGACCCTGCCCCTGACCTTGATCCTGACCCTAACCTTGATCTTGACCCTGACCCATAATCTTCCCCTGACTCTAACCTTGACCCTGGTCCTGACCCTGCCCCTGACCCTGACCCTAACCTTGACCTTGGTCCTGCCCCTGACCCTAACCTTGATCTTGACCCTGACCCTGACCCTTAATCTTCCCCTGACCCTAACCTTGACCCTGGTCCTGACCTTGATCCTGACCCTAACCTTGATCTTGACCTTGACCCTTAATCTTCCCCTGACCCTAACCTTGACCCTGCCCTGACCTTGATCCTGACCCTAACCTTGATCTTGACCCTGACCCTGACCCATAATCTTCCCCTGACTCTAACCTTGACCCTGGTCCTGACCCTGCCCCTGACCCTAACCTTGACCTTGGTCCTGCCCCTGACCCTAACCTTGATCTTGACCCTGACCCTGACCCTTAATCTTCCCCTGACCCTAACCTTGACCCTGGTCCTGACCCTGCCACTGCCCCTGATCCTGACCCTGACCCTAACCTTGACCCTGGTCCTGACCCTGCCCCTGACCCTAACCTTAATCCTGACCCTGACCCTTAATCTTCCCCTGACCCTGACCCTTACCTTGATCTTGACCCTGACCCTAACCAAAATCATCCTTGTCATTTACAAATCCTCCATAGACTGACACAGACCCTGAGCCTGACCCTGATCCCGATGCTGTGATGTGAGACCCGTGCAGTTTTGTTCCGCTAACATGAGCAACTGTCGTCCTTGAGCCTGCCCTGGAGACCATGGCCCGACCTTTCACTGACCCCTTACCCTTTGTTGCTTTTCTCATAAGAAATAGGAGCAGGAGTCGGCCACACGGCCCCTCGAGCCTGCTCCGCCATTCAATGAGATCATGGCTGATCATCTACCTCGACTCCACTTTCCCGCCCGATCCCCATATCCCTTGATTCCCTTAATATTCAAAAATCTCTCGATCTCAGTCTTGAATATACTCAAAGACTGAGCCTCCGCAGCCCTCTGGGGCAGAGAATTCCAAAGATTCACCTCCCTCTGAGTGAAGAAATTTCTCAACTCAGTCCTAAATGGCCGACCCCTTATTCTCAGACTATGCCTCCTAGTTCTGGACTCTCCAGCCAGGGGGAAACAACCTCTCAGCATCTACCCTGTCAATCCCCCTCAGGATCTTGTAAGTTTAAATGAGATCACCACATTCTTCTAAACTCCAGAGAGTATCGGCCCATTCTACACAATCTCTCATCATAGGACAGCCCTCTCATCCCAGGAATCAATCTGGTGAACCTTCGTTGCATCGACTCCAAGGCAAGTATGTCCTTCCTTATTCTGCGGCGAGTGTCTCACCTCCTGACTCCCCAAAGCCTTTCCACCATCTACAAGGCACAAGTCAGGAGTGTGATGGAATACTCTCCACTTGCCTGGATGAGTGCAGCTCCAACAACACTCAAGAAGCTCGACACCACCCAGGACAAAGCAGCCCGCTTGATTGACACCCCATCCACCACCTTAAACATTCACTCCCTCCACCACCAGCACACCGTGGCTGCAGTGTGTACCATCTACAAGATGCACTGCAGCAACTCGCCAAGGCTTCTTCGGCAGCACCTCCCAAACCCGCGACCTCTTCCACCTAGAAGGACAAGGGCAGCAGACGCATGGGAACACCACCACCTCCAAGTTCCCCTCCGAGTCACACACCATCCTGACTTGGAAATATATCGCCGTTCCTTCATCGTCGCTGGGTCAAAATCCTGGAACTCCCTCCCTAACAGCACTGTGGGAGCACCTTCACCACACGGACTGCAGCGGTTCAAGAAGGCGGCTCACCACCACCTTCTCAAGGGCAACTAGGGATGGGCAATAAATGCTGGCCTTGTCAGCGATGCCCAGATCTGATAAGCGAATTTTAAAAAAGATATAGAGACCAAAACTGTGCACAGTACTCCAGGTGTGGTCTCACCAAGGCCCTGTACAGTTGTAGCAAGACTTCCTTACACTTATACTCCAACCCCCTTGCAATAAAGGCCAACATGACATTTGCCTTCCTAATTGCTTGCTGTATTAATGATCTAGACGAGGAAACTAGATGGAATATCTCCAGGTTTGCAGACAACACAATGCTGGGTGGGCGTTTGTGCTGTGAGGAGGATGCCGAGAAACTCCAGTATGATTTGGACAGGTTGGGTGATTGGGCAGATGCATGGCAGATGCAGTATGTGGATAAATGTGAGGTTATCCACTTTGGTGGCAAAAACAGGAAGACAGATTATTATCTGAACGGCAATAGATTGGGAGAAGGGGAAGTGCAACGAGACCTGGGTGTCCTTGTGCACCAGCCGCTGAAGGTAAGCATGCAGGTGCAGCAGGCGGTTAAGAAGGCAAATGGTATGTTGGCCTTCATAGCGAGAGGATTCGAATACAGGAGCAAGGATTTCTTGCTGCAGTTGTACAGGGCCTTGGTGAGGCCACACCTTGAGTATTGTGTGCAGTTTTGGTCACCTTATCTGAGGAAGGATGTTCTTGCCATGGAGGGAGTGCAGCGAAGATTCACCAGACTGATACCTGGGATGGCAGGAATGACGTATGAAGAGAGATTGGGTCGATTGGGCTTGTATTTGCTAGAGTTTAGAAGAATGAGAGGGGATCTCATTGAAACTTATAAAATTCTAACAGGACTAGACAGACTAGATGCAGGAAGGATGTTCCCGATGGAGGGGGAGTCCAGAACCAGGGGTCACAGTCTAAGGATAAGGGGTAAGCCATTTAGGACAGAAATGAGGAGGAATTTCTTCACACAGAGAGTGGTGAACCTGTGGAATTCTCTACCACAGAAGGCAGTGGAGGCCAACTTATTCAATATATTCAAGAAGGAGTTAGATATATTTCTTAAGGCTAAAGGGATCAAGGGATATGGGGAGAAAGCAGGGACAGGGTACTGAATTTGGATGATCAGCCATGATCTCATTAATGGCGGAGCAGGCTCGAGGAGACGAATGGCCTACTCCTGCTCCTATCTTCTATGTTTCTATGTACCTGCATGCTAACTCTGTGTTTCTTGCACGAGGACACCTAAATCTCTCTTCCCGTTGCAGAGGCCGAACGTCAGCACAAGGAGGCACTGCTGAAGGAGACGGAGAGCCTGAACATCTACTCGGGGCAGGGGCGGGGACGGGGGAAGGTGCAAGCGGTGGCGCTGTGCGAGCGTTACACCTGCCCCATCGTCGTGGCGATGGCGCCGGGCGAGCTGGCGAGCGTTCACGAGCTGCTGGCCAAGTGGAGGGTCCAGGAGGAGCGTTGCCGGGCGCTGGAGGCGGGCCGGCTGGACAGGGTGGAGCTGGGCCTCTTCCTGGACAAGGGCCTGGGGGGGAGCCAGGGGGTCAGTGGGGGTCAGAGGGCGGCTCTGTCCGGGGTGGCCGGAGCCGGCAAGACCACCGCTGTCCAGATGTTGGCTCGGGACTGGGCGGCCGGCAAGGCCTACCCCCGGTTCCGCTTCCTCTTCCGGTTCCGGTTCCGGGACCTCAACGCCGGGCTGGGGAAAAGGACCAGCCTGAAGGCCATGGTGTCCGAGGCCTATCCCTACCTGTCCGGGGTGCTGGACGCCCTCTGGGGCCAGGACGAGGGCTTGCTGTTCGTCTTCGACGGGCTAGATGAGTTTCGGGGCCGGCTGGAGCTGGGTGGAAAGGCCCGGGAGGAGGAGGGGGATGGCGAGGGGGAGATCCCGGGCATCGTCGGAGGCCTGTGGAGGGGGACAACGCTGCCCGGTTGCTCGGTCCTGATCACAGGCCGCCCCTCAGCCCTGGAGGCCCTGGGAGGAGGAGAAAAAGGAGGGCGGGTGGACACCTGGGCCGAGATCCTGGGATTCTCCGCCCCGGAGCAGAAGGACTACTTGGAGAAGTGCCTGGGCAGCCCCAGGCTGGCTGCCGAGGCGCTGAGATACCTGGGGGAGAACGAGCTGCTCGCCGCCATTTGCCAAGAGCCCCTCGGCTGCCAGGTGGCTGTCGCCTCGCTAGGCCCGGCCCTGGCCCAGCGAGCAGGGGTCGCGGGCAAGGACCCGCCGCCCAAGACCCTCACGCAGCTGCTGGCCAACTACCTGCTCCAGGTGCTGCGGGCGTACGGCCGGGAGATCGGCAGCCCCCGCGACACCCTGCTCAAGCTGGGCAAGTTGGCCTTCGACGCCCTGGCCAACCGGAGCGCCTTGCTCTCCGAGAAGCAGCTGGCGGCTCACAAGATCAAGGGCTCTCAGTTCGTCGGGGGTCACCTGACGGAGCTCCTGGCCAAGGATGAGACCTGCGGGGGCGATGGGGGAGGTGTCTACACTTTCCTGCACCCATCCGTGCAGGACTTCCTGGCGGCCCTGGCCCAGTACCTGGCCCCGCCGGGGAAAGACCTGCCGGGCCTACTGAGCCAGGCCCAGCGGGAGCCTGACGGGCGCTACCAGCTCTTCCTCCGCTTCGTGGTGGGCCTCTCAGCCCCGGGGACTTCCCGCCCGCTGGAGGAGGCACTGGGCCAGCTGCCTGGCCAAACCGCGGCCCAGGCTTCGGGCTGGCTGAAGACCGAGCTGCTGGAGAAGGCGGTGGGCGGCGGGGCCGGGGGGCCAGGCCCACACCCGGGCCTGATGGAGGCCATCTACAACCTGCTGGAGTCGCAGAGCCGGAAGCTGGTCCAGGGCAGCCTGGGTTCACTCGAGGCCCTCAGACTGGGGGACCAGGAACCCCACCGGGCCCTGGGCCTCACCGCCATGGACTGCGCCGCCCTCTCCCCGCTCATCCAGCTCTGCGAGGCCCTGGAGGAACTCGACCTGGACAACTGCCGACTCGCCAACGAGGGCCTGGCCCGGTTGGCTCCCGCCCTCCACCGCTGCAAGATTCTGAGGTACGTCCCACTCGTTGTTCGCTCGCTCGCGCTCAGGCCTCGGTGGGTTCGCTAGGCCACCTCGCCCCTTTCAAGCCTTCCCCACCTCCTGGTGGGCGCCAACACTCAATCTCACCCCCTGGGGAACGGCGCTCCAGCACGAACGCTGGTTCTCTCCTGAGGCCTGGGAGGACTAGGAGGGAGCCAGCAAGCATGCAGGTGCAGCAAGCAGTTAGGAAGGCAAATGGTATGTTGGCCTCCACTGCAAGAGGATTTGAGTACAGGACCAAGGATGTCTTACTACAGTTATACAGGGCCTTGGTGAGACCACACCTGGAGTACTGTGGGCAGTTTTGGTCTCCTTACCTAAAAAAGGATATACTTGCCATAGAGGGAGTGCAGCGAAGGTTCACCAGACTGATTCCTGGGATGGCAGGACTGTCATATGAGGAGAGATTGGGTCGACTAGGCCTGTATTCACTAGAGTTTAGAAGAATGAGAGGGGATCTCAATGAAACGTATAAAATCCTGACCGGGCTGGACAGACTGGATGCAGGGAGGATGTTTCCCCTGGCTGGGGGGTCTAGAACGAGGGGTCACAGTCTCAGGATACGGGGTAGGACATTTAGGACTGGGATGAGGAGAAATTTCTTCACTCAGAGGGCGGTGAACCTGTGGAATTCTCTACCACAGAGGGCTGTGGAGGCCAAGTCACTGAATATATTAAAGAAGGAGATAGATAGATTTCTAGACACAAAAGGCATCTAGGGGTATGGGGAGAGTGCAGGAATATGGGATTGAGATAGAGGATCAGCCATGATCATATTGAATGGCGGAGCAGGCTCAAAGGGCCGAATGGCCTACTCCTACTCCTATTTTGCTCCATGGCAAGAACATCCTTCCTCAGATAAGGCGACCAAAACTGCACACAATACTCAAGGTGTGGTCTCACCAAGGCCCTGTACAACTGCAGCAAGACATCCTTGTTCCTGTACTCGAATCCTCTCGCTATGAAGGCCAACATACCATTTGCCTTCTTAACCGCCTGCTGCACCTGCATGCTTACCTTCAGCGACTGGTGTACAAGGACACCCAGGTCTCGTTGCACTTCCCCTTCTCTCAATCTATTGGCGTTCAGAAATACTCTGCCCTGATAATAAACATCCCTTGAACGAGTAAAAAAAAAAATCGCATGGCTGACGTCGTTAGTGTCACGTATTCCTTGCACAAGCACTTCTCGTGTATAACACTCGACGCTAAGAGCAGAAGGCAAGCCATGCTATCCCCTCCCAACCCTTCAAAGCCACCCTGTTTATACGAACATATGAACTAGGAGCAGGAGTCGGCCGCTCGGCCCCTCGAGCCTGCTCCGCCATTCAATAAGATCAGGGCTGGTCTGATTACTCCACATTCCCGCCTATCCCCGATAACCTTTCACCCCCTTGCTTACCAGGAATCTCTCTACCTCTGCCTTAAAAATATTCACAGACTCTGCTTCCACCGCCCTCTGAGGAAGAGAGTCCCAAAGATTCACGACCCTCTGTGAGAAAAGATTTCTCCTCATCTCTGTCTTAAATGGGCGACCCCTTATTTTTAAACAGTGACCCCTAGTTCTAGATTCTCCCACAAGAGGAAACACCCTCTCCACATCCCCCCTGTCCAGACCCCTCAGGATCTTCTATGTTTCAATCAAGTCACCTCTTACTCTTCTAAACTCCAGTAGATACAAGCCTAGCCTGTCCAACCTTTCCTCATAGGACAACCCACCCATTCCAGGTATTAGTCTAGTAAACCTTCTCTGAACTGCTTCCAACGCATTTACATCCTTCCTTAAATAAGGAGACCAATACTGTACACAGTACTCCAGATGTGGTCTCACCAATGCCCTGTATAACTGAAGCATAACTTCCCTACTTTTGTATTCAATTCCCCTCGCAATAAACGATAACATTCTATTAGCTTTCCTAATTACTTGCTGTACCTGCATAGTAACCTTTTGTGATTCATGCACTAGGACACCCAGATCCCTCTGCATCTCAGAGCTCTGCAATCTCTCACCATTTAGATAATATGCTTCTTTTTTATTCTTCCTGCCAAAATGGACAACTTCACATTTTCCCACATTATACTCCATTTGCCAGATCTTTGGCCACTCACCTAACCTATCTCTATCCCTTTGTAGTCTCCTTGTGTCCTCTTCACAATTTACTTTCCTACCTATCTTTGTGTCATCAGCAAATTTAGCAACCACACCTTCGGTCCCTTCATCCAAATCATTTATATAAATTGTAACAAGCTGAGGCCCCAGCACCGATCCCTGTGGCACACCACTCGTTACATCTTGCCAATCAGAAAATGACCCATTTATCCCCACACTCTGTTTCCTGTTAGCTAGCCAATCTTCTATCCATGCCAATATGTTACCCCCTACACCATGAGCTTTTATTTATATTGGAAAGTCTGTTGGTTCTAAGATACAAGGAAATTTGTTTATTAACATTTAACTCCCCAAGATGTCCAATGTGCACCTCTCCAGGATGTGGCAATTGGACAAGATCGGGAAGCTCCCCAGAGCTCTGTTCTAGCAGGCCGGTTAAACGCCCATAATCCCCTGGTGAGGGGGGAGGGAACCTCTAGTCTTTAACTGCACCAACCAGGGCCTACACGATCTGGATTTAGGTAACTTGGGCGCGTCACTACAGCGGGGCGGGGGGGGCGAGTGTCCAATCAACATTGGTGCGAGCAGACACTCTAGCTGTGTGGCTTTAGTAAGTGGGTTGTTGGCCTTACAGAGCGAGAGAGAGAGAGAGAGACAGGAAGGCAGATTATTATCTGAATGGCAATAGGTTGGGAGAAGGGGAAGTGCAACGAGATGTGGGTGTCCTTGTGCACCAGTCGCTGAAGGTAAGCATGCAGGTGCAGCAGGCGGTTAAGAAGGCAAATGGTATGTTGGCCTTCGTAGCGAGAGGGTTTGAGTACAGGAACAAGGATGTCTTGCTGCAGTTGTACAGGGCCTTGGTGAGACCACATCTTGAGTATTGTGTGCAGTTTTGGTCGCCTTATCTGAGGAAGGATGTTCTTGCCATGGAGGGAGTGCAGCGAAGATTCACCAGGCTGATACCTGGGATGGCAGGAATGACGTATGAGGAGAGATTGGGTCGATTGGGCTTGTACTCGCTGGAGTTTAGAAGAATGAGAGGGGATCTCATTGAAACTTATAAAATTCTAACAGGACTAGACAGACTAGATGCAGGAAGGATGTTCCCGATGGTCGGGGAGTCCAGAACCAGGGGTCACAGTCTAAGGATAAGGGGTAAGCCATTTAGGACAGAAATGAGGAGGAATTTCTTCACCCAGAGAGTGGTGAACCTGTGGAATTTTCTACCACAGAAGGCAGTAGAGGCCAATTCATTAAATATATTCAAGAAGGAGTTGGATATAATTCTTAAGGCTAAAGGGATCAAGGGGTATGGGGAGAAAGCAGGGACCGGGTACTGAATTTGGATGATCAGCCATGATCTCATTGAATGGCGGAGCAGGCTCGAGGGGCCGAATGGCCTACTCCTGCTCCTATCTTCTATGTTTCTATGTTTGTGTGGCATCAGTATTGTATAATTGTCCTGCTCTGTGTCTTTAGGCTGAAAGGCATCAATCTCGGTGACGCGGGGGCGAAGATCCTCTCGACCGTACTGAAGAAACCCAAGTGTAAACTACAGAGAATTGTGTAAGTTCCAACAACTGAACCAACAACATAGTCACAGAACATATACAGCACAGAAGGAGGCCATTCGGCCCATCGAGTCTGCGCCGGCTCTTTGGAAGAGCAATCCAGTCAGTCCCACTCCCCCGCTCTTTCCCCATAGCCCTGCAATTTTTTCTCCTTCAAGTATTGATCGAATTCCGTTTTGAAGGCGATTTATTGAATCTGTTTCCACCGCCCGATCAGGCAGAACGTTCCAAATCCTACCCACTCGTTGTGTAAGAAAGGTAATTCCTCCTGTTGCCTCTGGTTCGTTTGTCAATCACCTTAAATCTGTGCCCTCTGGTTATCGACCCTTCAGTCATTGGAAACAGTTTCTCTTTATTTACTCTATCTAAACTCTTCCTGATTTTGAACACCTCTATCAAATCTCCTCTTAACCTTCGCTGCTCTAAGGAGAACAATCCCAGCTTCTCCAGTCTCTCCACATAACTGAAGTCCCTCATCCCCTGGTACCATTCTGGTCAATCTCCCCTTAACCTTCTCTGCTCCAAGGAGAACAATCCCAGCTTCTCCAGTCTCTCCACATAACTGAAGTCCTTCATCCCTGGTACCATTCTGGTCAATCTCCCCTTAACCTTCTCTGCTCCAAGGAGAACAACCCCAGCTTCTCCAGTCTCTCCACATAACTGAAGTCCTTCATCCCTGGTACCATTCTGGTCAATCTCCCCTTAACCTTCTCTGCTCTAAGGAGAACAATCCCAGCTTCTCCAGTCTCTCCATGTAACTGAAGTCCCTCATTCCCTGGTACCATTCTGGTCAATCTCCCCTTAACCTTCTCTGCTCTAAGGAGAGCAATCCCAGCTTCTCCAGTCTCTCCACATAACTGAAGTCCCTCATCCCTGGTACCATTCTGGTCAATATCCCCTTAACCTTCTCTGCTCTGAGGAGAACAATCCCAGCTTCTCCAGTCTCTCCACATAACTGAAGTCCCTCATCCCTGGTACCATTCTGGTCAATCTCCCCTTAACCTTCTCTGCTCTAAGGAGAACAATCGCAGTGTGGTGTATGTAACCGTTCCACCTTTAAGAGAACTATTTTAAGAGATGCACTACTTTATCTTGGCTGCTGTATACTGTAATACTGGTGGTGACCACACCGGTATATAAGTGCTGTGTAATGATTTATTGGGCAGTTCAGCCTGACCTCCGACTAGTAAAGACCTGTTGAATTTACTCTTGTGGTCTGTGTGCAGTGATTCTTATTAACAATAACTAGAACACACAGACTTAACAGTGGCGACGATGACGATCTTACCCTGCGGCAGAGATATATCCAAGGCAGTTTAACGGGCATCGAGAAGAGGCATCCGCCCTCATCATCCTGCTGAGAAAAGACTCGGGTCTGAAGAGCAAGGAAGAATCCTGACACGAAGCCTTCCATCAGCAACAGGCAGTGATCATCCCTTCTATCACGGTGGTGGGTAAGCCGATCAGCGACGAGCAGCAAGTCGGCCACGTTGGCTGTGAAGTAGGGGAGGGAAAAACGGAGGATATAAGGGCGGAGAACTCGACCACGGCCGGGGAAAAGAGCCGGACAGAAGTCGGAGCCAGAGGCGCTGAGACTGGGGCAGCGTAAGGCACGGGAGCCGCGGTGAATGCAAACGCAGCCGGTGTAAAAGACCGGGCTGCAAGCGGGCTGGGAGCCGCAACAGCGTCGAGAGAGAGCTCGACCGCGACCGGGGAAAAAGGCCGGGCAGCTACCGAGGCCGCGAGGCGCGGGATCAAATTTAAAAAAAAACGCGGAGAACTCAGCCGCAGCCGGGGGAAAGGACCGGACTGCAAGAGGGGCTGGGAGGCACGATTTGAGAACCGCTGGGGAGGGCGAATGCAGCAATACAGCAATCGCCATTACAGCCAGCGGGGGAGAAAGGCAAACGCGGGAAGCTGCCATTTTCGTAGGCGGGGGAAGAAGACAAGCGCGGGAAACCGCCATTTTGAAAAAAAAAAAAAAAATTCTTTTTGTTTCTCAAGAAGATTGCGAGGATGCCTAAGCATGGTAACATCAACGATTTCGATCCTGATGTTGAAGATTGGGCCATGTATGTAGAACGCATAGAGATTTATTGTAAGGCAAATAAAATATCAGATGAAGATAAAGCACTAACCTTACTAAACTCAATGGGTGCGAAGACATACGGGCTATTGAAGCATCTTCTATCACCAGCTAAACCGGCGGATCAGGCTTTCGCTAATATTGTTGCTGTCCTGAGAAATCATTTGAACCCCACACCGCTGATGTTAGCGGAACGATTTAAATTTTATGCAAGAACGCAACTGAAAGAGGAAAGCAACGCGGAGTATTTAATTGAACTGCGTAAGCTAGCGAAATACTGTCAATTTGGGGAAAGACTGACAGAGGCACTGAGAGACAAATTCGTGTGTGGATTGTCGAAAGAAGGAACACAAAAGCGGCTGCTTGAAGAGAATGATCTTACACTTGATAAGGCTGTCACTATTGCAGCATCGCACGAAGCCGCAGCGAGAGGCACTGCGGAAATGCAGCTGAAGGCAGCGATACTCAGCGTAGATCAAATGGCTTTGGGTACAGCGAAATTTTATCGTTGTGGAAAGACAACACACGATCAGAACCAATGCTGGTTTAAAAATCAGGAATGTAGAAAATGTGGCAAGCTTGGTCACATAGCTAAAGTATGCCGGTCAGGAAAGAAGACCAGCAACAAAAAGTCACCGCAGGAAAAGTGCAGAAAGGTACATAAGGTGGCTGAGAAGAATTCGGATTCAGACTCCAACAGCAAGGAACTGGGTAGTCTGAGAATTCACAATGTGAGTAAGGAAGCTGACCTACAAACTATCTGGGTCACACTTCAGATAGCAGGAGTCCAAGTGAAGATGGAATTGGACACCGGATCAGCGTTGACGGCCATGAATAAGCAAGATTACAAAAGGTTATTCACACATATTCCCCTACGGGATACAGAGATAGTATTGCAGACATACACGGGGCAAAGAGTATACCCCATCGGAAAGATAAAAGTCAAGGTGGTACACAAGGACAAAGAACACCAAGGAATGGACTTATATGTACTACCTGAGGGAGGTCCACCACTTCTGGGATGGGAGTGGATCAGGAAAATAAATATGGACTGGCACTCCCTAAAAGCAATAACGGTAGATTCCGGAAAAAAAGATGTCAAACCTGAACGATTGTCCAGAATATTGGATGAGGTTAAAGAGGTGTTCCAACAGGGACTGGGAACACTGAGAGGAATTATGGCAAAAATCAAGATTGCAGAACATGCAAACCCAAAATTTTTCAAAGCCAGACCGGTACCTTATGCGATACAACCTGCTGTGGAAGCTGAGCTGGAAGGGCTAGAACATTCAGGAGTACTGTCTAAGGTGGACTGGAGTGAGTGGGCCACGCCCATTGTTCCCGTCATGAAGCGTTCATCGAGTAACAAGCCAGGGGAACCGGGGAAGGTCCGCATCTGTGGAGACTTCAAGATCACGGTTAATCCGGTGCTTCACACGGTGCAATATCCGCTTCCGCGGATTGAGGATATCTTTGCTTCATTGTCTGGCGGGAAACACTTCACCAAGATAGACCTGGCGCAAGCGTACTTACAGATGGAAGTTGAGGAAGAGTCGCGCCAGTATCTCACAATCAACACGCACAGAGGCTTGTATCGATATAATAGACTGGTTTTTGGAGTGGCTTCGGCTCCAGCAATTTGGCAGAGGGCCATGGAGCAGGTATTACAGGGAATTCCAAGCACTCAATGTTACTTGGACGATATCCTGATTACAGGAGATGACGATGAGGAACACTTTGCAAATTTGAAACTGGTGCTCACCAGATTGAAGGAATATGGACTTCGAGTTAATCGCCAGAAATGTGAGTTCTTTCAGAAACGGATCTCGTACTGTGGTCATGTCATTGATCAGGAGGGGCTGCACAAGTCACCTGACAAGATCGAAGCTGTTGTGAAGGCTCCCGCTCCGGAAAATGTGTCCCAGTTGAGGTCGTTCCTAGGGTTGATTAACTATTACCATAAGTTTCTGCCAAATCTATCCATGGTGCTGCACCCGCTGAACGCTCTTTTGCAGAAAGAAGTACCATGGAAGTGGAGCGAGGACTGTAAGAAGGCCTTTTGCAAAAGCAAGGCATTGATCACCTCAGAGGAAGTGTTGACTCACTTCAACCCAACGCTACCTATTCGTTTAGCTTGTGATGCTTCTCCTTATGGTATTGGAGCAGTACTCTCACACAAGTTGCCAAATGGCTTGGAAAGGCCAGTCGCATTTGCATCCAGATCATTGACCTCCGCTGAGCGCAACTATGCTCAGATAGATAGGGAGGCTCTCAGCCTTGTGTGGGGAGTAAAGAAGTTTAATCATTACCTGCAGGGCCAGAAGTTTACACTGCTGACAGACCACCAGCCGTTGGTATCCATTTTTAACCCTAAGAAGGGTGTTTCGGTGATGACAGCACAGAGGCTCCAGAGATGGTCCCTTTTCCTAGGGGCACATCAATATCAGATAGAATTCAAAGGTACAAAGCAGCATGGTAATGCTGATGGGCTGTCGCGCCTGCCACTACCTACTGAGGAGGAGGCACCGACGGTTGACCCGGTGGAGTTATTTCACTCGACCATCATCGAATGTTTACCTGTCACCAATGCAAATATTGAAAGGGAGACTAGGAATGACCCGACACTGTCCCGGGTATACGGATTGACAGTAAAGGGATGGCCAGCCCATGGTGATCCACTGTTACCGGCATTCTCAGCAAGACGAGAATAGCTGTCCATCTGTCAGGGAACATTGATGTATGGAACAAGGGTGATTATCCCTCCTAAGTTAAGAGAGAGAGTTCTAAAAGAACTACATGAAGGTCATCTGGGGGGAGTCAAGATGAAAAGCCTTGCTAGGGCTTATGTGTGGTGGCCGGGTATCGACCAACAGATAGAGGATCTGACGAAAAGCTGTTCAGGGTGCCAAAAAGTCCAAAATGCACCTCCAATTGCACCGCTGCATCCATGGGAATGGCCTTCAACCCCATGGCAATGTGTACATATTGACTTTGCTGGTCCATTCATGGATTCCATGTTTTTAATTGCGGTGGACGCACATTCTAAATGGCCAGAAGTGATTAAAATGACTACCACTACCTCGGAGAAGACGATCGCGGTGCTAAGAACGATATTTGCAAGAAATGGATTGCCAGAGCAAATATGTTCAGACAACGGACCACAGTTCATGTCAAAGGAATTCCAGAAATTCCTGAAGAAGAATGGGGTGAAACATTATACCTCTGCCCCATATCATCCAGCTACGAATGGGCTGGCCGAGAGGTTTGTACAGACGTTCAAAAAGGCAATAAAGGCCATGAGCGAAGATCAGATTCCACTGCAACACAAGGTGGACAATTTCCTACTGGCATATCGAAACGCCACCCATGCAACAACAAACCAAAGTCCTGCCATGATGTTCTATAACAGGAGGTTGCGGTCCAGGTTGGACTTGTTAAAACCAAATGTGCGGAGGGAAGTCGAAAACAAACAGTTCCAGCATATCAATAACAAGCCCACTCGGAGTTTTGAAATAGGACAACCAGTGCTAGCCAGGGACTATAAAAACGAGAAATGGCAATCTGGAACAATTCGGGCCAGACAAGGACCCCTGATGTACACGGTAGATGTTGGTGAAAATGTAATGCGACGTCATGCTGACCAACTGGTGGGATCGAGAACAAGGGTCGAGCCCATGGTTACGACAGAGACAACCGTGGAGGAAGTTAGTGAACCTGAAGCATCTACCTCAGAAGTGAATATACCTGATGATGATGTCCTATCCATAGGGGATCAACTAGATGAGTCACCCCAGCAACGAGAACCAGAGACCCCTGAAAGGCGTTATCCATCTCGGATCAGGAGGCCTCCTCAGAGACTGAATCTGTGAACTGTTTTTACATGAAGTTGTGTATATATGTTATTATGTTATGTTTAATGGGGAATATATACTGTTAAGCTAAAAAGGGAGGATTGTGGTGTATGTAACCGTTCCACCTTTAAGAGAACTATTTTAAGAGATGCACTACTTTATCTTGGCTGCTGTATACTGTAATACCGGTGGTGACCACACCGGTATATAAGTGCTGTGTAATGATTTATTGGGCAGTTCAGCCTGACCTCCGACTAGTAAAGACCTGTTGAATTTACTCTTGTGGTCTGTGTGCAGTGATTCTTATTAACAATAACTAGAACACACAGACTTAACACGCAGCTTCTCCAGTCTCTCCCCATAACTGAAGTCCCTCCTCCCTGGTACCATTCTGGTCAATCTCCCCTTAACCTTCTCTGCTCTAAGGAGAACAACCCCAGCTTCTCCAGTCTCTCCACATAACTGATGTCCCTCCTCCCCGGTACCATTCTGGTCAATCTCCCCTTAACCTTCTCTGCTCTAAGGAGAACAATCCCAGCTTCTCCAGTCTATCCACGTAACTGAAGTCCCTCATCCCCGGTACCATTCTGGTCAATCTCCCCTTAACCTTCTCTGCTCTAAAGAGAACAACCCCAGCTTCTCCAGTCTCTCCATGTAACTGAAGTCCCTCATCCCCTGGTACCATTCTGGTCAATCTCCCCTTAACCTTCTCTGCTCTAAGGAGAACAATCCCAGCTTCTCCAGTCTCTCCATGTAACTGAAGTCCCTCATCCTTGGTACCATTCTGGTCAATCTCCCCTTAACCTTCTCTGCTCTAAGGAGAACAATCCCAGCTTCTCCAGTCTCTCCACATAACTGAAGTCCCTCATCCCCTGGTACCATTCTGGTCAATCTCCCCTTAACCTTCTCTGCTCTAAGGAGAACAATCCCAGCTTCTCCAGTCTCTCCACGTTACTGAAGTCCCTCATCCCTGGTACCATTCTGGTCAATCTCCCCTTAACCTTCTCTGCTCTAAGGAGAACAATCCCAGCTTCTCCAGTCTCTCCACATAACTGAAGTCCCTCATCCCCTGGTACCATTCTGGTCAATCTCCCCTTAACCTTCTCTGCTCTAAGGAGAACAATCCCAGCTTCTCCAGTCTCTCCACGTTACTGAAGTCCCTCATCCCTGGTACCATTCTGGTCAATCTCTCTGCACCCTCTCCATGGCGTTCACATCCTTCCTAAAGTGTGGTGCCCAGAATTGGACACAATACTCCAGCTGGGGCCGAACTAGTGTTTTAGAAAGATTTAGCCTTTAATGTAGCAAAATATCCAAAGGCGTTTCACAGGAGCGATTATTGAACAAAATTTGAGACCGAGACAGGTGACCAAAAACTTGGTCAAAGAGGTAGGTTTTAAGGAGCATCTTAAAAGAAGAGAGAGAGAGGCGGAGAGGTTCAGGGAGGGAATTCCAGAGTCTAGGGCCCAGGCAGCTGAAGGCACGGCCGCCAGTGGTGGAGCGATTGAAATCGGGGGTTGTGCAAGAGGACTGAATAGGGGGAGTGCATAAATCTTGGCAGGTTGTAGGGGCTGGAGGAGGTTACAGAGATAGGGAGGGTTGTAGGGCTGGAGGAGGTTACAGAGATAGGGAGGGTTGTAGGGCTGGAGGAGGTTACAGAGATAGTGAGGGTTGTTGGGGCTGGAGGAGGTTACAGAGGTAGGGAGGGTTGTTGGGGCTGAAGGCGGTTACACAGATAGGGAGGGTTGTAGGGGTTGGAGGAGGTTACAGGGATAGGGAGGGTTGTAGGGGCTGGAGGAGGTTACAGAGATAGGGAGGGTTGTAGGCCTGGAGGAGGTTACAGAGATAGGGAGGGTTGTAGGGCTGGAGGAGGTTACAGAGATAGGGAGGGTTGTAGGGGCTGGAGGAGGTTACAGAGATAGGGAGGGTTGTAGGGGCTGGAGGAGGTTACAGAGATAGGGAGGGCTGTAGGGGCTGGAGGAGGTTACAGAGAAAGGGAGGGTTGTAGAGGCTGGAGGAGGTTATAGAGATAGGGAGGGCTGCAGGGGCTGGAGGAGGTTACAGAGATAGGGTGGGCTGTAGGGGCTGGAGGAGGTTATAGAGATAGGGAGGGTTGTAGGGGCTGGAGGAGGTTAGAGATAGGGAGGGTTGTAGGGGCTGGAGGAGTTTACAGAGATAGGGAGGGTTGTAGGGGCTGGAGGAGGTTAGAGATAGGGAGGGTTGTAGGGGCTGGAGGAGGTTACAGAGATAGGGAGGGTTGTAGGGCTGGAGGAGGTTACAGAGATAGGGAGGGTTGTAGGGGCTGGAGGAGGTTACAGAGATAGGGAGGGTTGTAGGGGCTGGAGGAGGTTACAGAGATAGGGAGGGTTGTAGGGGCTGGAGGAGGTTACAGAGACAGGGAGGGTTGTAGGGGCTGGAGGAGATTAGAGATAGGGAGGGTTGTAGGGGCTGGAGGAGGTTACAGAGATAGGGAGGGTTGTAGGGGCTGGAGGAGGTTACAGAGATAGGGAGGGTTGTAGGGGCTGGAGGTGGTTACAGAGATAGGGAGGGTTGTAGGGCTGGAGGAGGTTACAGAGATAGGGAGGGTTGTAGGGCTGGAGGAGGTTACAGAGATAGGGAGGGTTGTAGGGGCTGGAGGAGGTTACAGAGATAGGGAGGGTTGTAGGGGCTGGAGGAGGTTACAGAGATAGCGAGGGTTGTAGGGCTGGAGGAGGTTACAGAGATAGGGAGGGTTGTAGGGACTGGAGGAGGTTACAGAGATAGGGAGGGTTGTAGGGGCTGGAGGAAGTTACAGAGATAGGGAGGGTTGTAGGGGCTGGAGGAGGCTACAGAGATAGGGTGGGTTGTAGGGCTGGAGGAGGTTACAGAGATAGGGAGGGTTGTAGGGGCTGGAGGATGTTACAGAGATAGGGAGGGCTGTAGGGGCTGGAGGAGTTTATAGAGATAGGGAGGGCTGTAGGGGCTGGAGGAGGTTACAGAGATAGGGAGGGTTGTAGGGGCTGGAGGCGGTTACAGAGATAGGGAGGGTTGTAGGGGCTGGAGGATGTTACAGAGATAGGGAGGGTTGTAGGGGCTGGAGGAGGTTACAGAGATAGGGAGGGCTGTAGGGGCTGGAGGAGGTTATAGAGATAGGGAGGGCTGTAGGGACTGGAGGAGGTTACAGAGATAGGGAGGGTTGTGGGGGCTGGAGAAGGTTACAGAGATAGGGAGGGTTGTTGGGCTGGAGGAGGTTACAGAGATAGGGAGAGTTGTAGAGGCTGGAGGATGTTACAGAGATAGGGAGGGTTGTAGGGGCTGGAGGAGGTTACAGAGATAGGGAGGGCTGTAGGGGCTGGAGGAGGTTATAGAGATAGGGAGGGCTGTAGGGACTGGAGGAGGTTACAGAGATAGGGAGGGTTGTGGGGGCTGGAGAAGGTTACAGAGATAGGGAGGGTTGTTGGGCTGGAGGAGGTTACAGAGATAGGGAGGGTTGTAGGGCTGGAGGAGGTTACAGAGATAGGGAGGGTTGTAGGGGCTGGAGGAGGTTACAGAGATAGGGAGGGTTGTAGGGGCTGGAGGAGGTTATAGAGATAGGGAGGGCTGTAAGGGCTGGAGGAGGTTACAGAGATAGGGAGGGTTGTAGACCTGGAAGAGGTTACAGAGCTAGGATGCGGCTGAATGGGCCTCTTCCTGTTCCAAATGTTTCCCAACGTGTTTGACCGTTCTCTTTGCTTCCCGTGGCAGGATGGTCAACAACGGGCTGACGGATGCCTGCACGGGGGACCTCGCCGCCGCCCTGTGTTCCAACGAGTCGCTGAGACACCTGCAGCTGGGGGAGAACGGCCTGGGAGACTCGGGACTCAAGACCCTCTGCGCAGCACTGGGGAGACCTGGCTGCAAGCTACAGAGGCTAGAGTAAGTGGAGCGTGTGCGAGAGAGTGGGTCGAGCGTTTGTCAGGAACAATCAGGGGCGGGCGCGCTGAAATGCTAAGTTGGGCTACGATAAGTTCGTGCTTACGTTACTTGACCAGAAATACAGGCTGACACTCCCAAGTGGCCAGTACTGAGGGAGCGCCACACTGTCCAGGGGCAGTACTTGGGGAGCACTGCACTGTCGGAGGGGCAGTACTGAGGGAGTGCTGCACTGTCGGTGGGGCAGTACTGAGGGAGCACTGCACTGTAAGAGGGGCAGTACTGAGGGAGCGCTGCACTGTCGGAGAGGCAGTACTGAGGGAGTGCTGCACTCTCGGAGGGGCAGTACTGAGGGAGCCCTGCACTGTCGGAGGGGCAGTACTGAGGGAGCGCTGCACTGTCGGAGGGGCAGTACTGAGGGAGTCCTGCACTGTCGGAGGGGCAGTACTGAGGGAGCCCTGCACTGTCGGAGGGGCAGTACTGAGGGAGCGCTGCACTGTCGGAGGGGCAGTACTGAGGGAGCGCTGCACTGTCGGAGGGGCAATGCCTTTTTTCGGCTGTGACTTTAATGTGGGGCTCTGTTTGCTCTCTCAGGTGGATGTAAACGATCTCGCGGCCACTATTGGAAGAAGGGCAGGGGCAGTTCTCCCCAGTGTCCTGGGCCCCAATATTTATCCCTCAACCAACATCACTAAAAAAACAGATGATCTGCTTTCAGCCCATTGCTGTTTGTGGGATCTTGCTGTGTGCAAATTGGCTGCCGTGTTTCCTACATTGCAACAGTGACTAAAATCATGGAATCATAGAATAGTTACAGCACAGAAGGTGGCCATTCAGCCCGTCGAGCCCGTGCTGACTCTCAGCTAATCCCACTCCCCCGCCCTTTCCCCGGAGCCCTACAATTTATTTTCCTTCAGGTATTTATCCAATTCCCTTTTGAACACCACGATTGAATCTGCCTCCACCACCCTTTCAGGCAGTGAATTCCAGATCCTAACCACTCGCTGCGTAAAAAAGTTTTTCCTCATGTCGCCTTTGGTTCTTCTGCCAATCACCTTAAATCTGTGTCCTCTGGTTCTCGACCCCTCCACCAATGGGAACAGTTTCTCTCTATCTCCTCTGTCCAGACCCCTCATGATTTTGAACACCTCTATCAAATCTCCTCTCAATCTTCTCTGCTCCAAGGAGAACAACCCCAGCTTCTCCAGTCTATCCATGTGACTGAAGTCCCTCATCCCTGGAATCATTCTCGTAAATCTTTTCTGCATTTTCTCCAAGGCCTTTACATCCTTCCTAAAGTGTGGTGCCCAGAATTGGACACATAGAAACATAGAAACATAGAAGATAGGAGCAGGAGTAGGTCATTCAGCCCTTCGAGCCTGCTCCGCCATTCAATGAGATCATGGCTGATCATCCAAATTCAGTACCCTGTCCCTGCCTTCTCCCCATATCCCTTGATCCCTTTAGCCTCAAGAAATATATCCAACTCTTCCTTGAATATATTTAATGAATTGGCCTCCACCGCCCTCTGTGGCAGAGAATTCCACAGGTTCACCACTCTCTGGGTGAAGAAATTCCTCCTCATCTCAGTCCTAAATGGCTTACCCCTTATCCTTAGACTATGACCCCTGGTTCTGGACTCCCCGGCCATCATAAACATCCTTCCTGCATCTAGTCTGTCCAGGCCTGACAGAATGTTATAGGTTTCGATGAGATCCCCTCTCAATCTTCTAAACTCCAGTGAGTATAAGCCCAATCGACACAATCTCTCCTCATACGTCATTCCTGCCATCCCAGGTATCAGCCTGGTGAATCTTCGCTGCACTCCCTCCATGGCAAGAACGTCCTTCCTCAGGTAAGGTGACCAAAACTGCACACAATACTCAAGGTGCGGTCTCACCAAGGCCCTGTACAACTGTAGCAAGACATCCTTGTTCCTGTACTCGAACCCTCTTGCTACGAAGGCCAACATACCATTTGCCTTCTTAACCGCCTGCTGCACCTGCATGCTTACCTTCAGCGACCGGTGCACAATAACACCCAGGTCTCTTTGCACTTCCCCTTCTCCAAATCTATTGCCATTCAAATAATAATCTGCCTTCCTGTTTTTGCCACCAAAGTGGATAACCTCACATTTATCCACATTATACTGCATTTGCCATGTTTCTGTCCAATCACCCAACCTGTCCAAATCGTACTGGAGTTTCACGACATCCTCCTCACAGCTTACCCTCCCGCCCAGCTTTGTGTCGTCTGCAAATTTGGAGATATTACATCCAATTCCCTCGTCCAGATCATTAATATATATTGTGAACAGCTGGGGTCCTAGGACCGATCCTTGCGATACCCCACTAGTCACTGCCTGCCACTCGGAAAACGACCCATTTATTCCAACTCTTTGCTTTCTGTCTGCCAACCAGTTCTCTATCCAAGTCAATACCTTGCCCCCAATCCCATGTGCCTTAATTTTGCACGCTAATCTCTTATGTGGGACCTTATCGAAAGCCTTCTGAAAGTCCAAATACACTACATCCACTGGTTCTCCCTTATCTATTTTACCAGTTACATCCTCAAAAAATTCCAGTAGATTAGTCAAACATGATTTACCTTTTGTAAATCCATGTTGACTTTGTCCGATCCTGTCACTGCTTTCCAAGTGCTCTGCTATTACATCTTTTATAATGGACTCTAGCATTTTCCCCACTACCAATGTCAGGCTTACCGGTCTATAATTCCCCGCTTTTTCTCTACCACCTTTTTTGAATAGTGGGGTAACATTAGCTACCCTCCAATCCAGTTGGGGCCGAACCAGTGTTTTATACAGGTTTATCATAACTTCCTTGCTGTTGTACTCTCTGCCTCTATTTAGGAAGCCCAGGATCCCGTAAGCCCTTTTAACCACTTTCTCAACCTGCCCTGCCACATTCAACGATTTGTGCACATATACCCCCAGGTCTCTCTGTTCCTGCACCCACTTTAGGATTGTACCCTTTAGTTTATATTGCCTCTCCTCATTCTATCTACCAAAATGTATCACTTCACACTTTTCTGCGTTAAATTTCATCTGCCACGTGTCCGCCCATTTCACCAGCCCGTCTGTCTTCCATAGAAACATAGAAGATAGGAGCAGGAGTAGGCCATTCGGCCCCTCGAGCCTGTTCTGCCATTTAATGAGATCATGGCTGATCATCCAAATTCAGTACCCTGTCCCTGCCTTCTCCCCATATCCCTTGATCCCTTTAGCCTTAAGAAATATATCTAACTCCTTCTTGAATATATTTAATTAATTGGCCTCAACTGCCTTCTGTGGTAGAAAATTCCACAGGTTCACCACTCTCTGGATGAAGAAATTCCTCCTCATCTCTGTCCTAAATGGCTTACCCCTTATCCTTAGACTGTGACCACTGGTTCTGGACTACCCCCGCCATCGGGAACATCCTTCCAGCATCCAGTCTGTCTAGTCCTGTTAGAATTTTATAAGTTTCAATGAGATCCCCTCTCATTCTTCTAAACTCCAGCGAGTATAAGCCCAATTGACCCAATCTCTCCTCATACGTCATTCCTGCCATCCCAGGTATCAGTCTGGTGAATCTTCGCTGCACTCCCTCCATGGCAAGAACGTCCTTCCTCAGATAAGGCAACCAAAACTGCACACAATCCTCAAGGTGTGGTCTCACCAAGGCCCTGTACAACTGCAGCAAGACATCCTTGCTCCTGTACTCGAATCCTCTTGCTATGAAGGCCAACATACCATTTGCATTAGTAACCGCCTGAAGTCTGTCACTCTCCTCCTCACTGTTCACTATACTTCCAAGTTTTGTGTCACCTGCAAATTTTGAAATTGTGCCCCTGTACACCCACGTCCAAGTCATTAATATCTATCAAGAAAATTCAGTGGTCCTAGAACCGAACTGACTACACTTCAAAAAGTACTTCATTGCCTGCAAAGTGCTTTGGGACGTCCTGAGGTTGTGAAAGGCGCTGTAGGAAAGGGAGCTCTGTCTTGTTTTTCTAAAAGAAATTCCTCCTACATTGTTTATTTGATCTGTTAGTGACAACTTATATTTATGCCCCCTTGTTCTGGACTCCCCCACAAGGCCTCTTTTCACACATTTCCATCTATCCCCTTTGAGCTAATAGTGATCAGTTGAGTGGCTAAATGAGGGGTGAGTCCCAGATCAAAGCCATGATCTAATTGAGTGGCGGAACAGGCTCGAGGGGGCTGAATGGGCCTCCTCCTGTTCCTTTGGTAACAGGTTCGAGGGGCTGAATGGGCCTCCTCCTGTTCCTATGGTAACAGGCTCGAGGGGCTGAATGGGCCTCCTCCTGTTCCTGTGTAACAGGCTTGAGAGGCTGAATGGGCCTCCTCCTGTTCCTATAGTAACAGGCTCGATGAGGCTGAATGGGCCTCCTCCTGTTCCTGTGTAACAGACTCAAGGGGCTGAATGGCCTCCTCCTGTTCCTATGTAACAGGCTCGAGGGGCTGAATGGGCCTCCTCCTGTTCCTGTGTAACAGGCTCGAGGGGGCTGAATGGGCCTCCTCCTGTTCCTATGGTAACAGGCTCGAGGGGCTGAATGGCCTCCTCCTGTTCCTGTGTAACAGGCTTGAGGGGCTGAATGGGCTTCCTCCTGTTTCTATGGTAACAGGTCGAGGGGCCTGAATGGGCCTATTCCGGCTTCTATGGTAACAGGCTCGAGGGGGCTGAATGACCTTCTCCTGTTCCTGTGTAACAGGCTCGAGGGGGCTGAATGGGCCTCCTCCTGTTCCTATGGTAACAGGTTCGAGGGGGCTGAATGGGCCTCCTCCTGTTCCTATGGTAACAGGCTCGAGGGGCTGAATAGCCTCCTCCTGTTCCTGTGTAACAGGCTTGAGGGGCTGAATGGGCTTCCTCCTGTTTCTATGGTAACAGGTTCGAGGGGGCTGAATGGGCCTATTCCGGTTCCTATGGTAACAGGCTCGAGAGGCTGAATGGCCTCCTCCTGTTCCTATGGTAACAGGCTCGAGGGGCTGAATGGGCTTCCTCCTGTTTCTATGGTAACAGGCTCAAGGGGGCTGAATGGGCCTATTCCGGTTTCTATGGTAACAGGCTCGAGGGGCTGAATGGCCTCCTCCTGTTCCTGTGTAACAGACTCGAGGGGGCTGAATGGGCCTCCTCCTGTTCCTGTGTAACAGGCTCGAGGGTGCTGAATGGGCCTACCTCCTGTTCCTATGTCTTTTTTTTTGTGACGCTGCCTCTCTTTAACCCTCTCCAGCCTGGACGGTAACGGTCTGACCGAGGCCTGCGCCGAAGATCTGGCCCGCGCTCTCGGGGAGAGCAGCTCGCTGACCGAGCTGGACCTCAGTAACAACAAGTTGGGGGATGCCGGCTTCAGGGTACTTGCCGCCATCCTTCAAACACCAGACTGCAAGCTCCAGGCTTTACAGTAAGTCGATTCGCCGCTCCCGATTCCCGTCTGTACTGTCCGGGGGGCGAAGCATCATCTGAGTGGAGCCCTGAGGGGAGATTCACGTTGGCAGGTTTTCCAGCCACAGAGCTGTAGAACGTGTGTGGGATCTTCCCTGCCTGATTTCCCCCTGCACGCTCCATCTAGAAGATGCTTATTCCTCCCATCCTCTATTCCCCTCTTCCTTTCACCCCCTTCCTCCTTTCCTGCCCTCTCTCCCTCCCTTCCTCCCTCTCTCTCTCTCTCCCTCCCCCTCCTTCCTTCCCTCCCTCCGTCCGTCTGACCCTCCCTTTCTCATTCCTTCCTTCCTGCCCTCCCTTCCATCCTCCTTCCCTCCCTCTCTCCCCTCCCTCTCTTGCACCCTCTCGCTCCCTCTTCCTCCCTCGCACTCCCCCTTCCCTCCCCCTTCCCTCTCTCTCCCTCTTCTTTCTTCCCCCTCTCCCTCCCCGTCTCTCACTCCCTTCCCCATTTCTTTCCCCTCCTTCCCTTCCTCACTCTCACCCTCTCGATCTCCCTCTTCCTCCCCGCCTTCCTTCCCTCCCTCCCTCTCACCATCACCCTCCCTCGCTCCATCCTTCCCTCCTCTTTCCCACCTTCCTTCCCTCTCCCCCTCCCTCCCCTCCACCCTTCTCACCTTCCCTTTCTCCGCTCCTGCCTTCCCTCCCTCTTTCTCTCCCTCCCTCCCAGTCTCCCTCCTTCGCTCCCTCCCTCCCATCGTACTTTCCTCCCTCCCTCCCTCGCTCGCTCACTCCCTCCCTCTATCGTTCCTTCCCTCCCTCTATCCTTCCCTCCCTCCCTCTCGCCCTCCCTCCCTCTCTCCCTCCCTCCCTCGCTCGCTCCCTCCCTCCCTCTATCGTTCCTTCCCTCCCTCCCTCTCTCCCTCCCTCCCTCTCTCCCTCCCTCCCTTGCTTGCTCACTCCCTCCCTCTATCATTACTTCCCTCTATTCTTCCTTTCCTCCCTCTCTCCCACCCACCCTCGCTCTCTTATTGACCCGCTCTCTATCTCTCTGATCTCCACAGTCTGGCCAACAATCACCTCTCGGATCTCTGTGCCGGGGAACTCTCCTCCATTCTCACCACGAGTAAGTCCCTGATCGCCATCAACCTGGACAGCAACAAGCTGGGAGACCTGGGCATCCAGTACCTCTGCACGGCCCTGAGGAGCCCATATTGCAAAATCCAAAAACTGGGGTAAGTCTTGTAATGTATGTGCCTTTAAGGGGGGAACTACTTTCTACAGCTCATGTATACTGTAGTACCGGCAGTGACCACACCTGTATATAACGCTGAGTAGTAATCTGTTGTTTCAGTTGCAGTTTGAACCACGTTGAGTAAACACCTGTTGTACCGTTCTCTGCAGTCCTTTTCTTATTATTACACGGACGCAACAGTGGCGACGAGCAAGTTCGAACCTACCTGCAACTCTGCATCACCTCCCAGGGATTCGCTCCTGGAGAACAGTGGAAGAAGGTCGAGTCCAGAAGCACGGGCGTCGACCACGGGCAACCGCCCAGTCATCCAGCGGAGATTTGAGCATCGCAGGGGAGGCTGTCGAGAGCCAAGCTTGGCTTTCCAGTCACGGTGGTCCAGCGAAACGGGCTGGCAACAGGTACTGCGCAGACCCCTCCCAGACAGCGACGGGCTAGAGCCGACCGAGCGGCACAGAAAAAGGCCGAGCAGCGTCGACGGGGGAGAGAGAGAGGGCAGAGCGCACAGGGCGCAGCCGGTGTTCAGGACCGAGCGGCGTCAACAGGGGAGAGAGGCGAGAGAGAGCAGAGCGCAGCCGGTGGTCAAGGGCTGAGCAGCGTCAACAGGGGAGAGAGGCGCAGGAAAACGCGAGGTGCTGCCATTGCCACGAGGACCGCAGAGAGTGGTGTTGGCAGCAGCGCAGGAGCAGCGCACGAAACCCACAGGGCGTTGCCATTTGCCACGAGGACCGCCGAGAGCAGCGTTGGCAGCAGCGCGGGAGATGCCATTTTAAGCCACAGTGGGGAATAAAGGAAAGCGTGGGAGATGCCATTTTAAATCTCCACAGGAGAAGTACAAGAAGGTACATAAGGTGACGGAGAGTAGTTCAGACGAACAGAAGAGTGATACAGACTCCGGAAGCAAGGAGCTGGGTTGTTTGAAACTACATAATGTGATCAAAACGGAGGATCACCAAACTATCACCAGCACGGTGGCATAGTGGTTAGCACTGTTGCCTCATAGAGCCAGGGACCTGGGTTCGAATCCAGCCTCGGGTGACTGTCTGTGTGGAGTTTGCACATTCTCCCCGTGTTTGCGTGGGTTTTCTCCGGGTGCTCCGGTTTCCTCCCACAGTCCAAAGATGTGCGGGTTAGGTTGATTGGCTATGATAAATTGACCCTTAGTGTTAGGGGGATTAAATACATGGGGTTACGGGGATAGCGTGGGATATGTGTTGGTGTAGGGGTTACGGGGATCGGGTGGGATATGTGTCGGTGCAGGCTCGATGGGCCGAAATGGCCTCTATCTGCACTGTGGGGTTTCTGTGATTCTGTGATTATCTGGGTCAGGCTCAAGTGAAAATGGAACTGGACACAGGATCAGCCCTAACAGTCATAAACTGAAGGGACTACAAGCGGCTATTCTCACATATACCCTTGAGAGATACAGAGATTGTCTTGAAGACGTACATGGGACAAAAAGTCTACCCCAAAGGAAAAATAAGGGTGAACGTTATATATAACGGCAAGGAAACACCAAAAATGGACCTATATGTATTGCCGGATGGAGGACCACCACTACTAGGATGTGAATGGATCCAGAAGATACAGCTAGATTGGCATTCCATACAAGCACTGACTGTAGATGCCAAAAAGGATGACGATGTTACACCTGGACGACTGTCAAAAATGCTAACTGACACACAAGAAGTGTTCCAGCAGGGACTCGGAACACTAAAAGGCATAGCAGCAACAATCAAAATAGAGGAAAATGCAAGCCCAAAGTTTTTTAAGGCCAGACCGGTACCTTATGCGATCCGCCCAGCCGTCGAAGCAGAGCTGGAAGGTTTGGAACATTCAGGAGTACTGCCCAAAGTGGACTGGAGTGAGTGGGCTACACCCATCGTTCCTGTAATGAAGAGGTCATTGAGTAATACGCCTGGGGAACCAAAGAAGGTTTGCATCTGTGGGGACTTTAAGGTGACAGTGAACCCAGTCCTTCACACTGTACAATATCCGCTTCCGCGGATTGAAGATATTTTCGCCTCGCTATCTGGAGGGAAACGCTTCACTAAGATTGATCTGGTCCAGGCGTACCTGCAAATGGAGGTAGAAGAAGCCTCGAAACAGTACCTCACGATCAACACTCATAAAGGTCTCTACCAATACAACCGGCTGGTGTTCTGGGTAGCATCAGCTCTGGCTATTTGGCAAAGGACAATGGAACAAGTCCTGCAAGGGATTCCAGGGACCCAGTGTTATTTGGACGACATCCTGGTCACGGGCGAAAATGACAGTGATCGCCTCGCCAACCTGGAGCAGGTGCTCACTAGATTGAAGGAATATGGGCTCCGAGCTGATCGCCACAAATGCGAGTTTTTCCAGAAGCAGATCTCGTATTGTGGCCACGTTATTGATAAAGAGGGGTTGCATAAGTCCCCTGAAAAGATTGAGGCAGTAGTCAAGGCTCCAGCACCGGAAAATGTGTCACAACTGAGGTCGTTCCTCGGGCTGGTGAACTACTACCATAAGTTCTTGCCGAATTTGTCTACCGTACTACACCCACTGAACACCCTACTGCAAACGGGGGTACCATGGAAGTGGAGTGACGAATGTAAACGAGCTTTCCAGAAGAGCAAAGCATTGATCACATCAAAAGAGGTGTTGGCTCATTTCAACCCAGCACTACCAATTCGGTTGGCGTGTGATGCATCACCCTATGGCATTGGAGCGGTGCTGTCGCACAAATTCCCGGACGGCTCGGAGAGGCCAATAGCCTTTGCGTCTCGGTCAGTAACCTCAGCCGAGTGTAACTATGCCCAGATTGACAGGGAGGCCCTCAACCTAGTGTGGGGAGTGAAAATGTTCATACACTATCTGCACGGGCAGAAGTTCACCTTGCTGACTGACCACCAACCACTTGTCTCCATCTTTAATCCAAAGAAGGGCGTTCCGGTGATGACTGCGCAACGGCTACAAAGATGGTCCCTTTTTCTAGGGGCGCACCAATATGAAATCGAGTATAAGGGCACGAAACAGCATGGAAACGCTGATGGGCTATCACGCCTGCCACTGCCTACTGCGGAGGAAGCACCAGCACTGGATCCTGTCGAAATATTTCATTCGACTATAATTGAATGCTTGCCAGTAACTAACGCTGGTATAGAGAAGGAGACCCAAAATGACCCGACACTGTCTCGGGTATATGATTTGACGGCCAGCACATGGCGACTCACTGTTGCCAGCATTCTCATCCAGAAGAGAACAGCTGTCAGTATGCCAGGGGACCTTGATGTGTGGATCCTGAGTGGTAATTCCACCCAAGTTAAGGGAGAGAGTGCTCAATGAGCTTCACGAAGGCCATCTGGGAGGGGTGAAAATGAAAAGCCTTGCTAGGGCTTATGTGTGGTGGCCGGGGATCGATCAGCAAATCGAGGACCTGACAAAGAGCTGCTCAGGATGCCAGAAGGTCCAAAATGCACCACCACATGCCCCTCTACACCCATGGGAGTGGCCCTCATCTCCATGTCAACGGGTGCATATTGATTTTGCTGGTCCATTCATGGACTCAATGTTTTTAATAGCCGTGGATGCACACTCGAAATGGCCTGAGGTGATCAAAATGTCTTCCACCACCACGGAGAAAACTATTGCAGTCCTACGGACCATTTTTGCCAGGACCGGCTTGCCAGAGCAGATTTGCTCTGATAACGGACCACAGTTTGTGTCCGAAGAGTTTTGAAGATTTATGAAAAGGAATGGGGTAAGGCATTACACATCCACCCCGTATCATCCAGCCACAAATGGATTGGCTGAGAGGTTCGTACAAACCTTTAAAAAAGCAGTAAAGGCCATGTGCGATGACGACATTCCACTGCAGCATAAGGTGGACAATTTCCTGTTAGCCTACAGAAATGCGACACATGCAGTCACCAACCAGGCCCCGGCCATGATGTTCTTTAACCGAAGGTTGAGATCTCGTCTGGATTTGCTCAGACCAAATGTACGAAGAGATGTTGAGAGTAAACAATTCCAGCACATCAATGAGAAGCCGACAAGGAGCTTCAATGTAGGGCAACCAGTCTTGGCCCGCGACTACCGAACAGAGAAATGGCAACCAGGAACGATATGCACACGGCAGGGGCCACTAATGTACACAGTGGACGTTGGGGAGAGCATCGTGAGACGCCATGCTGACCAGATCCTAGAGTCACAGGAACGAGTCAACCCCATGCCTCGCCCATACGTACCTGGTGATGAACCCAACGTACAGGTCGCATCCACCCCAGAAACAGTAGCATCGGAAGCTGATGAACCAAACGACGACAGGGGGCAGAATCCCCTCCGCACCAAGAGCAAGACACTCGGGAAAGGCGCTGTGGTGTATGTAACCTGTTCCACCTTAAGAGAACTTAAGCCTGTTCCACCTTAAGAGATGTGCTACTTTCTCTGGCTGCTGTATACGTAATACCGGTGGTGACCACCGGTATATAAGCACTGTGTAGTAATATTGTATTTAGTAGTAGTCCTGACCTCCAACCAGTAAAGACCTGTTGAACTTTAATCTTGTAGTCTGTGTTAGTAATTACAACTAGAACACACAGACTTAACAGTGGCGACGAGTCCGATTCTTACCCTGCGGCAGTTTATATCCACGGCGGCTTCGTCCACAGAACGGACGTCGAAGAGAGGCTTCCACCCTCATCACCCTGCTGGAAGACACGTCGCGCGGCAGACATCGAGAAACCAGAGTGCAGAAGACATCCTGAACTCGAAGCCTCCATCAGCGGCTGTCAGCTATCTTCTTTCTACCTCGGTGGTGGGTAAGCCGGGCAGCGACGCGACCAGAAAGTCGGCCGCGTTGGCTGTACAGACGGGGAGGGAAGACGGAGGAATAAGGGCGGTGAGATCGATCGCGACCGGAGATAAGGGCCTGGCCGCATTCGGGCCGAAAGGCGCAGCGCGGGGACATCGATCGCGGCTGGTGATAAGGGCCGGGCTGCATTCGGGCTAAAAAGGCGCAGCGTCTGGGGCAACTGAAGGCGCGAGAGCCGCGGTGAAGCGGAGACAGCGTCGAGGGACGGGTGAAGACCGCCAAGCGCGGGAAAACCGCCATTTTGTAGGCGGAGGACGAAGACAAGAGCGGGAAGCCGCCATCTTGGATAAAAATAAAAATAAATTAAATTGCAACGATGCCTAAACATGGGAACATTAATACCTTTGATAGCGACATCGCCGATTGGGCTATGTATGTAGAACGCATACAAAATTATTGTAAAGCAAATAAAATCCCAGATGAAGAGAAAGCACTAACATTATTAAACTTAATGGGTGCGAAGACATACGGGCAATTGAAACACCTTTTATCACCAGATGAAGCGGCGGATAAGACGTTCGAGGAGATTGTTACTGTCCTGAAAAATCATCTAAACCCCACGCCGCTGATGCTAGCGGAACGATTTCAATTTTACAGCAGAAGGCAGCTGAAGGATGAAAGCAATGCTGAATATTTAATGGAATTGCATAAGCTAGCAAAGTACTGTCAGTTTGGAACGAGACTGACAGAGGCACTACGAGATAAATTTGTGTGTGGTTTATTAGAAGAAGATACACAAAAGCGACTGCTCGAGGAGAATGAGCTGACGCTTGAGAAAGCGGTCACTATGGCAGCAGCACACGAAGCCGCAGCGAGAGGCACGGCAGTAATGCAGCTACGGTCACCGGAACTCAGTACAAATAAATTGGGTTTGAGTACTGTAAAATGTTATCGTTGTGGAAAGACAACGCACGATCAGAACCAGTGTTGGTTTAAAAACCAAGAATGCAGAACGTGTGGCAGGCTTGGCCACATAGCTAAAGTATGCCGGTCAGGAAAGAAGACCAGCAACAAAAAGTCACCGCAAGGAAAATACATAAAGGTACACAAGGTGACAAAGAACAGTTCGACCGAACAGAAGTCAGATTCAGACGCTAGCAGTAATGAACTGGGTAGCTTAAGAGTACACAACGTTGGTAAGGATGCAGATCTCCAGACAATTTGGGTCACCCTTCAGATAGCAGGAGTCCAAGTAAAGATGGAATTGGACACTGGATCGGCATTGACGGTCATGAATAAGAAAGATTACAAAAGGTTATTCCAACATATTCCCCTACGGGATACGGAGATTATATTGAAAACATACACGGGGCAAAGAGTGTACCCCATCGGAAAGATAGAGGTAAAAGTGGTCCACAAGGGCGAAGAAAGCCAAGTAATGGACTTATATGTGCTACCTGAAGGAGGTCCACCACTACTGGGACGGGAGTGGATTAGGAAAATGAATATGGACTGGCACTCCTTGAAGGCACTAACGGTAGATTCCGGGGAAACAGATGTCAAACCTAAACGATTGTCCAAAATATTGGATGATGCTAAAGAGGTGTTCCAGCAGGGACTGGGAACACTGAGAGGAATTACGGCAAACATCAAGATTGATGAACATGCACACCCAAAAAATTTTAAAGCCAGACCGGTACCCTATGCAATACGACCTACTGTAGAAGCGGAACTGGAAGCGCTAGAACGTTCAGGTGTACTGTCTAAGGTAGATTGGAGTGAGTGGGCTATGCCCATTGTTCCCGTTATGAAACGTCCTTCGAGCAACAAGCCAGGAGAACCAGGGAAGGTTCGCGTCTGTGGAGATTTCAAAATCACCGTTAATCCGGTGCTTCACACGGTGCAGTATCCGCTTCCGCAGATTGAGGATATTTTTGCTTCGTTGTCTGGCGGGAAACACTTCACCAAGATAGACCTGGCGCAGGCGTACTTGCAGATGGAGGTTGAAGAAGAGTCACGCCAATACCTCACGATCAACACGCATCGAGGTTTGTACCGGTACAATAGGCTGGTTTTTGGAGTGGCATCAGCTCCAGCAATTTGGCAGAGGGCCATGGAGCAGGTATTACAGGGAATTCCAGGCACACAATGTTACCTGGACGATATTCTGATTACAGGTGATGGTGATGAAGAACACCTCGCAAACTTGGAACTGGTGCTCAACAGACTGAAAGAGTATGGACTTAGAGTTAATCAGCAGAAATGTGAGTTCTTCCAGAAGCGGATCTCGTATTGTGGTCATGTCATTGACCGGGAGGGGCTTCATAAGTCTCCTGACAAGATAGAGGCAGTTGTAAAGGCTCCCGCTCCGGATAATGTCTCTCAGTTGAGGTCGTTTCTAGGATTGATTAACTATTACCATAAATTTCTACCAAATCTATCCACGGTACTGCACCCGCTAAACGCTCTTTTACAGAAGGGGGTACCATGGGAATGGAGCGAAAACTGTAAGAAGGCATTTCGCAAAAGCAAAGAATTGATCACCTCAGAGGAAGTGCTGGCTCACTTCAACCCGACACTGCCTATTCGGTTGGCTTGTGATGCTTCTCCATATGGTATTGGGGCGGTACTCTCACACAAGTTGCCAAATGGCACGGGAAGGCCAGTCGCGTTTGCATCCAGATCATTGACCTCCGCTGAGCGCAACCATGCGCAGATCGATAGGGAGGCTCTCAGCCTTGTCTGGGGAGTGAAGAAGTTTAATCATTACCTGCAGGGCCAAAAATTCACACTTCTGACAGACCATCAGCCGTTGGTATCCATTTTTAACCCTAAGAAGGGTGTTTCAGTGATGACAGCACAGCGTCTCCAGAGATGGTCCCTTTTCCTAGGGGCACATCAATATCAAATAGAATTCAAAGGTACGAAGCAGCATGGCAATGCTGATGGGCTGTCGCGCCTGCCACTACCTGAAGAAGAAGAAACGACGAAAGTTGACCCTGTTGAGTTATTTCATTCGACCGTCATCGAGTGTTTACCAGTCACCAATGCAAGTATTGAAAGAGAAACCAGGAACGACCCGACACTGTCCAGAGTCTACGAGGTGACAGTGAAAGGATGGCCAACACGTGGTGATCCTCTGTTACCGGCATTCTCGGCAAGGCGAGACCAGCTGTCCGTCTGCCATGGTACTTTGATGTACGGGACAAGAGTGATTATTCCTCCCAAGTTAAGGGAAAGAGTTCTAAAAGAACTGCACGAAGGTCATCTGGGGGGAGTTAAGATGAAAAGTCTTGCTAGGGCTTATGTATGGTGGCCGGGTATTGACCAACAGATAGAGGAGTTGACGAAAAGCTGCGCTGGGTGCCAAAAAGTGCAAAATGCACCTCCGATCGCACCACTACACCCATGGGAATGGCCTTCAGCCCCATGGCAACGCGTACATATTGACTTTGCTGGTCCATTCATGGACTCCATGTTCCTAATTGCGGTGGACGCACATTCCAAATGGCCAGAAGTGATCAAGATGAATACCACTACTTCAGAAAAGACAATTGCGGTGTTAAGAACAATATTCGCAAGGAACGGATTGCCAGAACAGATCTGTTCGGACAACGGACCACAGTTCGTGTCAGAAGAATTCCAAAAATTCTTAAAGAAGAATGGGGTGAAACATTATACCTCTGCTCCATATCATCCGGCGACAAACGGGTTGGCCGAGAGATTTGTCCAAACATTCAAAAAGGCAATAAAGGCCATGAACGATGATCAGATTCCGCTACAGCACAAGGTGGACAATTTCCTAATGGCATATCGAAACGCCGCTCATGCAGTGACTAACCAAAGTCCTGCCATGCTGTTTTATAACAGGAGGTTGCGGTCCAGGTTGGACTTGTTAAAACCAAATCTGCGGAGGGAAGTGGAAAACAAACAGTTCCGGCATATTAATAACAAGACCACTCGAAGTTTCGACGTAGGACAACCAGTGTTGGCAAGGGGCTATGGAAACGAAAAATGGCAGTCCGGAACAATTCGGGCCAGACAAGGACCTCTGATGTACACAGTAGATATTGGTAACAATGTGGTAAGGCGTCATGTGGATCAACTGGTAGAATCGAGAGCAAGGGTCGAACCCATGGTTGCGACAGAGACAACTGTGGAAGACGTTAATGAACCTGAAGCATCTACCTCGGCAGGGAATGTACCTGATGATGATAACACCCAATGCATGGGAGACCAACTAGAGGAGTCACCTCAGCAACAGGAATCAGAGACCACTGAAAGGCGTTATCCAAACCGAATCAGAAGGCCTCCTGAGAGACTGAACCTTTGAACTGTTTATACCTGAAGTTATATATGTTATTATGTTATGTTAAATGGGGATATGACTGTTAAGCTAAAAAGGGAGGATTGTGGTGTATGTAACCTGTTCCACCTTAAGAGAACTTAAGCCTGTTCCACCTTAAGAGATGTACTACTTTCTCTGGCTGCTGTATACGTAATACCGGTGGTGACCACCGGTATATAAGCACTGTGTAGTAATATTGTATTTAGTAGTAGCCTGACCTCCAACCAGTAAAGACCTGTTGAACTTTAATCTTGTAGTCTGTGTTAGTAATTACAACTAGAACACACAGACTTAACAGGCGCTATCCAGAAAGGATCAGGAAGCCTCCCCAAGACTAAATTTATAAATAGACTATTTTCAGCTAATGTTGCATGTTAAAAGTGTTAATTGTAATTAGTTTGATATTTAATTGTTAAATGAGTTTTATGGTACTGTTAATCTAAAAGGGGAGGAATTGTAATGTATGTACCTTTAAGGGGAGAACTACTTTCTACAGCTCATGTATACTGTAGTACCGGCAGTGACCACACCTGTATATAAACCCTGAGTAGTAATCTGTTGTTTCAGTTGCAGTTTGAACCACGTTGAGTAAACACCTGTTGTACTGTTCTCTGCAGTCCTTTTCTTATTATTACATGGACGTAACAAGTCTGACACGCCGAGCTTTACCCAACCACCGACTGAATCTGACAGGGCCTAACTCAGCACAGGCCGGGGATGGAGCCTGGGCCTTTCCTGCTCTGTGTGTGTGGGGCTCAGTACCACACCGGGTGCTGCCTTCTGCCGGTGTCCCATCTTCCACCCTCCATAAGCTTCAGCTCATCCCGTTCAACCCTCACCCACCCCTCGCTGACCGACATTGGCTCCTGGTCAGGCAATGCCTTGATTTTAAAATTCTCAAACTTTTGTTCAAATCCCTCCATGGCTCTTGCCCCTCTCCCTATCTCTGTAACCTCCTCCAGCCCCTACAACCCTCCCTATCTCTCTAACCTCCTCCAGCCCCTACAACCCTCCCTATCTGTGTAACCTCCTCCAGCCCCTACAACCCTCCCTATCTCTGTAACCTCCTCCAGTCCCTACAACCCTCCCTATCTGTGTAACCTCCTCCAGCCCCTACAATCCTCCCTATCTCTGTAACCTCCTCCAGCCCTACAACCCTCCCTATCTCTGTAAACTCCTCCAGCCCTACAACCCTCCCTATCTCTGTAATCTCCTCCAGCCCCTACAAACCTCCCTATCTCTGTAACCTTCTCCAGCCCTACAACCCTCCATATTTCTGTAACCTCCTCCAGCCCCTACAACCCTCCCTATTTCTGTAACCTCCTCCAGCCCCTACAACTCTTCCATCTCTGTAACCTCCTCCAGCCCCTACAACCCTCCCTATCTCTGTAACCTCCTCCAGCCCCTACAACCCTCCCTATCTCTGTAACCTCCTCCAGCCCCTACAACCCTCCCTATCTCTGTAACCTCCTCCAGCCCCTACAACCCTCCCTATCTCTGTAACCTCCTCCAGCCCCTACAACCCTCCCTATCTCTGTAACCTCCTCCAGCCCCTACAACCCTCCCTATCTCTGTAACCTCCTCCAGCCCCTACAACCCTCCCTATCTCTGTAACCTCCTCCAGCCCCTACAACCCTCCCTATCTCTGTAACCTCCTCCAGCCCTACAACCCTCCCTATCTCTGTAACCTCCTCCAGCCCTACAACTCTTCCATCTCTGTAACCTCCTCCAGCCCCTACAACTCTTCCATCTCTGCAACCTGCTCCAGCCCCAGAACCCTCAGAGATCTCTACGCTCCTCCAATTCTGGCCTCTTGCCTGTCCCCCGATATTAATCACTCCACCATTGGCGGCCGTGCCCTCAGCTGTCTAGGCCCTAAGCTCAGGAAATCCCTCCCTAAACCTCTCCGCCTCTCTCCCCTCCTTTAAGAAGCTCCTTAATACCTACCTCTTTGACCAAGCTTTTGATCACCTGTCCTAATATCTCCTTAAGTGGCCCGGTGAGATCAGGCTCACTCAGCACAGGCCGGGGATGGAGCCTGGGCCTTTCCTGCTCTGTGTGTGTGTGTGTGTGTGTGTGTATGGCTCAGCTTTATAACCACTGCAGTTATGAGCGTTGCTGTGTGTTGAACTCACTGTCTCCCTGACCCCCCCAGGTTGGCCTCCAACAATCTGACAAACTCAGCGGCCGAGGGCCTGAAGTCCAGCCTGAGCGTCAACCGGTCGCTGTGCTCGCTCGACCTGCAGGCTAACGCCTTCTCCGACCAATCCGTGACCGCCATTCAGGGCTTTATAGAGTCCTGCGCCAACCTGAAGGAGATCAGGTGAGTGTGCGAGCCACTGAACAGGCGCATGAAAGACCATAAGAATATAAGAAATAGGAGCAGGAGTAGGCCATTCGGCCCCTCGAGTCTGCTCCGCCATTCAGTGAGATCATGGCTGATCTTCTATCTCAACTCCACTTTCCCGCTCGATCCCCATATCCCTTGATTCCCCCAGTGTCCAGAAATCCATCAATCTCAGTCTTGAATACACTCAATTCAATTCAATTCAATTCAAATTGCTTTATCATGATGACAAGGTACATCTTATGTTGCCAAATCACCAAAGAAAACATTTATGGTTGAACACATAAATGCAGATCTATCCATACAGTGTATAAACAGATATATCCCTGTGTGTATAAATATACACTCATATAATATGCATATAATCTTTTCTTAGATTTAATGGTTGTCCCTCTGCTTATGGCAAGCTGTAACATAGTTTGCCGCTAAGGTTACGCAATTTCTCTGTTCCCCTAATAGGTATGGGAGTTTTTGGTCGTCATTCAAATTTTTGAATTCAGGGCATATTTTTATGAATTTTGGGTAGAAATTCCCCCTTATGCCCTGATAGTTTCCACAAGCTGTGAGGAAGTGCATCTCTGTCTCCACCACTCCCTGACTGCAGTGAGAGCATATCCTGTCCTCTCTTGGCAGCCGGGTCTGTCTGTGTCTGCTTTTTTCGATGGCCAGGCTATGCTCACTAATTCTGTACATGGTCAAGGTTTTTCTCAATTTGCTATCTTTTACCGTGGTCAGGTATTCAGCCATGTTGTATTGTCTGTTTAGGGCCAAGTAGCAATTGAGTTTGTTTTGGGTTTTTGTTGTTTCTGCGCAATATGTCAGATATTTTTCCTTTTGCTTAGTGACAATTGTGTTGGGTCGAATTCTCTGTGCTACGATGTCACTGTCCTGGGGCTGGTTATTATTAGCAGTGTTAGTAGTTACTTCACTGTGTCCCAGGACTAGTTGACTGAGGGTATTCTTCTTTATGGTCCTCTCTTGGCATTTCAGGGCTTCATAATGATGGCAGTAGGGGTTGCTCATTTTTAGATGTTTCCAAAATTTGGTGGCTCTTTTTTGGATAGTAATTAGTAGTGGATATTGGCCTAGTTCTGCCCTGCATGCATTGTTTGTGGTTTTCCTTTGAGTCCGGAGGATACTTTTACAGACTTTTACAACGACTGGGCCTCCACAGCCCTCTGGGGCAGAGAATTCCAAAGATTCACCGCCCTCTGAGTGAAGAAATTCCTCCTCATCTCAGTCCTAAATGGCCGACCCCTTATCCTGAGACTATGCCCCCTGGTTCTTGACACTCCAGCCAGGGGAAGCATCCTCTCAGCCTCTACCCTGTCAAACCCCTTCAGAATCTTATGTTTCAATGAGATCACCTCTCATTCTTCTAAACTCCAGAGAGTATCGGCCCATTCTATACAATCCCTCATCATAGGACAGCCCTCTCATCCCAGGAATCAGTCTAGTGAACCTTCGTTGCATTCCTTAGATACGGAGACCAAAACTGTGCACAGTACTCCAGGTGTGGTCTCACCAAGGCCCTGTGCAATTGTAGCACTCCCTTACTCTTATACCCCAACCCACTTGCAATAAAGGATAACATACCATTTGCCTTCTTCATTGCTTGCTGTGATGAGGACGATTTGGATGAGGGGACTAAATGTAACATTTCCAAATTTGCTGATGACACAAAGCTAGATGGCAGTGTCAGTTGTGAAGAGGATGTGAAGAGGATCTCGACAGGCTCAGTGAGTGGGCGAGAACATGGCAGATGGAATATAATGTGGATAAATATGAAGTTATCCAGTTTGGTAGAAAAAAACAAAGGCAGAGTATTTCCTAAATGGTGAAAGATTGGGGAATGCAGATGCTCAAAGGAACCTGCATGTCCTTGTACATGAGTCACTGAAAGTGTGATAAAACCATGCAGTGAAACAAGGAACTCGAAGAGGTGATATCTTAGAATTAGTCCAGTACTTTATTAAACAACTGCGTAGCAAACATACAGGCCTGCATCCTGTATTTCACCTTTGCTGACCTTGACAGGAAGCAACCCCCTGACCTTAACTAGTGGCAGCACTGGCTACAGCACCACCTGGTGGATAACCTTAATCATAACATCCCAGATTACTATATTCCTCCCCCCTTAAGATTTCAGTATGAATTTCTTAACAAACAATCATTCCTGAGGGTCACATAAGAAGCCTCCATTCACTATGTTCCATACTTGACAAATCTAACAGGTCAGTATCAATCTCTCTGGTGGCTTGCGAGTCCTTTGTGAACGTCTAACAGTAAAGTCCCTGCTTGTTTGTGGTGAAGCCACCAGCTGCTCCTGAGCAGTGCTCAGGGTATCTAATTCTGCAATGATGGTTTCCTCTCGATGAATAGGTTCCTGTGGAATTGTCTCTGTCCATGGTGGTGGCACCACAGATGCACTTGAATAACTGGGGGCAAACCTGTCCTCAGCCATTGCATCTGGAACCTCAATTTCAATTTCCCCTTGTCTGGTAAGTATCTGATCTACATGTCTGCATACTACCCTACCATCTCCCAACATGACCTTGTATGATACTGGACCTGTCATTGAATCTATGAAGCCAGGAATCCACTTTGGTCCATAACTGAAATTCCTGGTAAGGATCGCATCGCCTTCTCCAAAACTTCGGCTCTTTGTTCTTTTGTCATGGTTCTCTTTTTGTTTGTTTTGTCTGTTTTCCATTTTCCTTTTTAGGTCTGGGTGGACAAGGTCAAGAGTGGAGCGTAGTCTACGACCTAATAACATCTCAGCAGGAGAGAGTCCTGTGGTGGATTGAGGTGTTATTCTGTAGCTGAACAGAACCCGTGACACTTTGGCTGCTAAACTCCCTTCTGCACTTTTTTTCATCATCTCTTTAAATGTTTGTACGGCTCTCTCCGCAAGTCCATTCGAGGACGGATGATATGGAGCCGAGGTCACCTGCACTATGCCATTTTTTCTCATGAACTCTTTTGTCTCTGTACTCACAAAACAAGTGGTATTGTCACTTACCACGATCTCCGGTAGCCCTTGATTACTGAAGCTCCGACGCAGGCAGTCTATGGTAGTAGTGGAGGAAGCAGAATTTACAGGATAAACATCCATCCATTTGGAATGTGCATCAATGATTATGAGGAACATCTTCCCCATGAATGGACCCGCATAATCTAAGTGCAATCTTCTCCATGGTTTATCCGGCCACTCCCAGGGGTGGAGAGGAGCCGCTACTGGTGCCTTCCTGTGTACCTGACAAGTGCTGCATGTCTTGACTAGATTTTCTATCTCCTCATCTAGCTTTGGCCACCACAAGTAACTCCTAGCCAAGGCTTTCATACGCGAGACCCCAGGATGAAAGCACGGTGGCATAGTGGTTAGCACTGTTGCCTCACAGCGCCAGGGACCCGGGTTCGAATCCGGCCTCAGGTGACTGTCTGTGTGGAGTTTGCACATTCTCCCCGTGTTTGCGTGGGTTTCCTCCGGGTGCTCCGGTTTCCTCCCACAGTCCAAAGATGTGCAAGTTAGGTTGATTGGCTATGATAAATTGACCCTTAGTGTTAGTGGAATTAAATATGTGGGGTTACGGGGATAGGGTGGGATATGTGTCGGTGTAGGGGTTACGGGGATTGGGTGGGACATGTGTCGGTGCAGGCTCGATGGGCCGAAATGGCCTCTATCTGCACTGTGGGGTTTCTGTGATTCTGTGTGACACTGATGTAGTTGCTCTAGGATAGACTGTCGTGCTGGCCGTGGAATAATCACTCGTGCTCCCCACAACACGCAACCATCCTGCACACTCAGCTCTGTTTTCCTGACACTGTAGGGTGTGAAGTCAGTCCCTTCCGGATGCTGTGGCCATCCCCTCACCACATATTCTCGAACTCTAGACAGTACTGGATCTTTACCTGTCCATGTTCTTACTTGCTCTGCAGTCACAAGTGCCGTGTCCGTGTCCTCCAACATCAAAACTCTGTCCTCTGGAGCTGCAATGATAGGTGTGCCTGGCAGCGGAAGACGGCTCAAGGCATCTGCGTTCCCATGGTACTTGCCCGCCTTGTAGACGATGACATACTCATATGCCCTCAACGTCATGGCCCACCTCTGGATCTGGGGTGACACCATCTGTGGAACTGCTTTCATTTCATTGAAAAGAGAGATAAGAGGTTTATGATCGGTGCATATGGTGAACTTCCTGCCATATATGTACTTGTGGAACCTCTGTAACCCAAATATTACTGCTAACCCCTCTTTGTCTAACTGGGAATAGTTTTTTTCCGCTGGTATTAGAGTTCGGGACATAAACCCTATCGGTCTTTCTGTTCCATCTTCCAAGCTGTGTGAAAGAACTGTCCCCGCCCCGTAAGGTGAAGCATCACAAGAGAGAATGATGTCTTTCTCTGCATTATAGTGAACCAGCACATCTGACGACAGCATCAGTTTCTTGGACTGTTCAAATGAAACCCCCTGCTCCTCTCCCCACTGCCACTGTGTCTCCTTGTGCAGTAGTTTGTGAAGAGGTGCTAACACTGTTGACAACTTTGGTAAAAACCTGTTATAATAGTTCAGCAGTCCCAGGTAAGCTTTTAACTCAGCCACATTGGTAGGAGCAGGGGCATCCTGCAGTGCTTGTACCTTCTCCTTGAGTGGATGGAGCCCGGTGGCGTCCACTCTGTGTCCCAGGAACACTGCCTCATTCCCCAGGAAAGTGCACTTAGTCCTCTTGAGCCGGAACCCTGCCCTCTCCAATCTCTGTAGTACCTCTCTCAGAGTGCTCAGATGCTCCTGGTCGGTTCTTCCCATCACCAGAATGTCATCCAGATAGATGGAAACATGTGGAATCCCTTGCAGTACCCCTTCGATTGTCCTCTGGAAGATAGCTGGACTAGATGAGACACCAAACGATAAGCGGTTATATGTAAACAAGCCCTTGTGTGTATTTATGGTAACATACTTCTTTGATTCGTCATCCAGTGTAATCTGCAAGTAGGCATGACTCATATCCAACTTTGTGAATTTCTTTCCTCCAGCCAGGTTTGCAAAGAGATCCTCTGTTTTGGGAATAGGATACTGCTCTAGTTTGGACACCCGATTGACTGTCAATTTATAATCTCCACAGAGTCTTACCGAATTGTCCAGTTTCAAAACAGGTACTATGGGAGCTGCCCATTCCGAACATTTCACTGGCTCCAGTATGTTCTCTCTCAATAGACGGTCAAGCTCAGCCTCTACCTTTGGCTTCATGGCATAAGGCACAGGTCGTTGTTTAAAAAACCTTGGCGGTGCCTCCTTGTCTACATAAATCTTAGCTGGGGGGCCATTAAATGTGCCAAGTTCCTCCTTGAACACATTCTCATGTTCACTCAACACTTCTTGCAAAGTCAACTGTTTGCCCGCATCTATTTGATTTACTGCTCCCCAGTCTAATTTAAGTTCTTTTATCCAGCCCTGACCTAACAGGTTTGGTCCGGTGCCTGATACTATAACTACAGGTAGCTGTTCCACTGTGTCCCTGTGTTGCACAGTTACCTTAGCTGTACCTAATGTCACTACTCATTCACCTGTATATGTTTTAAGATGCAGGGAGCAAGGCTTTAACTCTGGAACTTTTGCACGGTTCCACAATTTTGAGTACTCTGCCTTGTTCATTATGGTTATACCGCACCCTGTATCAACTTCAAAGTTCACCTTAGAGTCATTTACTGTCAGTTGCAATGTGATAGGAGCCACTTTTGGAATGTTCTCTAACATGCTATACATTAGGAACATGTCCTCTTCTTCCTCAGCTTCCCCGCTGATGTGGTGTGCTCCATGTTTTTTCACTTCTCTTCCTTGGTTTTGCTTTCCTCCCCCTTTTGGTTTGGATTCCTCCACAGGTGATTTTGCCCTGCATGCTCGTTTTATGTGTCCTTGTTTCCCACACTTGTGGCACTTTTCCTCCAGAAACCAGCGTTCACTCGCCAGGTGATCGCCCTTGCATCTATAACATGCCTTCACATGCTCACGTTGTGGTTTCTGATGCATGTTTAACTTGTGCACAACAACCTGACCTGCAACTTGCTTAGCATTAGCCCTGTCTGAACCCTGTATTTCTTTTGCATCTCGGTTCGCTGTCTCTATGGCTTGAGCAAGTTCCAATACTTTTTCATAAGTAAGCCCAGTCTCGGATAATAATCTACGCTGCATTCGGTCATCCATAATTCCGCAAACTAGCCTATCTCGCAGCATTTCCTTCACATTGTTCCCATAATTGCAATCTTGTGCCAATTTACGCAACACCGCTACATAGTCCATTGCACTCTCTTCCTCTTTTCTGTTCCTTGAATTAAACTTGAACTGCTGTACAATCTCACTAGGCTTGGGGTTGAAATGTTCTTTGAGCAAGGCCACTAATTCAACAAATGATTTGTCTCCAGGCTTTTCAGGACTGAGCAGATTCCTCATCAAACTGTAGGTATGGCTTCCCACTGAACTAAGCAGAATGGCTTTCCTTTTTCCGGCATCATTTATTTCATTTGCTTCGAAGAAATAACCCAACACTTCACAGTATTCCTCCCAGGTTTGTGCTCGAATATCAAAAGCGGAGACCGTTCCTACCATGGCAGCCATGCTCTCTTCCAACTGGTAGCTAACTTTAGCTTGTAAGTTTGTTTCTTTTACAGTCCCAGCAGACTTCTCTTCTTTATGTAGTGTCCTTTTTACCTCGTCGCCAAATGTGATAAATCCATGGAGTGAAACAAGGAACTCGAAGAGGCAATATATTAGAATTAGTCCGTGTACTTTATTAAACAACTGCGTAGCAAACATACAGGCCTGCATCCTGCATTTCACCTTTGCTGACCTTGACAGGAAGCAACCCCCTGACCTTAACATAAGAACATAAGAACATAAGAAATAGGAGCAGGAGTAGGCCAATCGGCCCCTCGAGCCTGCTCCGCCATTCAATAAGATCATGGCTGATCTGATCCTAACCGCCAATCCACTATCACTGAACCATCTCCTGAATCTAACAGAATTAGACACACGAAATAGGAGCAGGATCAGACTACATGGCCCCTGGGCCCGCTCCGCTACCCACAGGGCCATGACCGATCCGAACCTAGACTAATGTCCAAATTCCTGCCCGCTCCCCATAACCCTGAATTCCCTTTACTTCTAGGAAACTGTCTATTTCTGTTTTAAATTTATGTAATGATGTAGCTTCTACAGCTTTTTGGGGCAGCATATTCCATGGACCTACCACCCTCTGAGTGAAGTAGTTCCTCCTCACCTCAGTTTTGAAAGAGCAGCCCCTTATTCTAAGACTATGCCCCCTAGTTCTAGTTTTACCCATCATCGGGAACATCTTCCCCGCATCCACCCGATCCAACCCCTTCACAATCTTATATGTTTCAATAAGATCGCCTCTCATTCTTCTGAACTCCAATGAGTAGAGTCCCAATCTACTCAACCTCTCCTCATATGTCCATCCCCTCATCCCCGGGATTAACCGAGTGAACCTTCTTTGTACTGACTCGAGAGCAAGTATGTCCTTTCTTAAGTATGGACACCAAAACTGTACGCAGTATTCCAGGTGCGGTCTCACCAATACCTTGTACAACTGAAGCAATACCTCCCTATTTTTATATTCTATCCCCCTAGCAATGAAAGCCAACATTCCATTGGCCTTCTTAATCACTTGCTGCACCTGCATACTAACCTTTTGAATTTCGTGCACCAGGACCCCCAGATCCCTTTGTACTTCAGTACTTTCCAGTTTCTTGCCATTAAGATAATAACTTGCTCTACGATTTTTCCTGCCAAAGTGCATGACCTCACACTTTCCAGTATTGTATTCCATCTGCCAAATCTCTGCCCACTTACTTAGCCTGTCTATGTCACCTTGCAGGTTTTTTATGTCCTCCTCACTCACTACTTTCCCTCCCATCTTAGTATCATCTGCAAACTTTGATATGTTACACTCGGTCCCCTCCTCCAAATCGTTGATATAGATTGTAAAGAGTTGGGGACCCAGCACTGACCCCTGCGGAACACCACTAGTTACTGATTGCCAGTCTGAGAATGAACCATTTATCCCAACTCTCTGCCTTCTGTTAGATAGCCAATCCTCTATCCATGCCAGAATATTACCCCCAATCCCGTGATTTTTTATCTTGAGCAATAATCTTTTGTGTGGCACCTTGTCAAATGCCTTTTGGAAGTCTAAATACACTACGTCCACTGGTTCCCCTTTATCCACCCTATATGTTACTTCCTCAAAGAACTCCAGCAAATTTGTCAAACATGACTTCCCCTTCATGAAACCATGCTGACTTTGTCCTATTAAATTATGATTATCCAAATGTCCTGTTACTGTCTCTTTAATAATGGACTCCAAAATTTTACCTACCACAGATGTTAGGCTATAGTTTCCAGCCTTCTGTCTACTGCCCTTTTTAAATAAGGGTGTTACATTAGCAGTTTTCCAGTCTGCCGGGACCTTTGCCGAGTCCAGGGAGTTTTGGAAAATTATTACCAATGCATCCACAATCCCTACCGCCACTTCCCTCAAGACCCTAGGATGTAAGCCATCAGGTCCAGGTGATTTATCCGCCTTGAGTCCCATTATTTTACCAAGTACCACTTCCTTAGTGATTTTGATCATGTTTATCTCCTCCCCCCCTTTAGACCCCTGTTTGTACAGTGTTGGGATATTCTTAGTGTCTTCTACTGTAAAGACTGATACAAAATATTCATTCAGTGTTTTTGCCATCTCCATATTTCCCACCATTAATTTCCCGGTCTCATCCTCTAAGGGACCAACATTTACTTTAGCCACCCTTTTTCTTTTTATATAACTATAAAAACTCTTACTATCTGTTTTTATATTTTTTGCTAATTTACTTTCATAATCTATCTTCCCTTTCTTAATCAATCTTTTTGTTATTTTTTGCTGTCTTTTAAAGTTTTCCCAATCCTCTATCCTCCCACTAGATTTGGCTACCTTATATGCCCTTGTTTTTAGTCGAATACTATCCTTAATTTCTTTACTTAGCCACGGATGGCTGTCTTTTCTTTTACACCCTTTTCTTCTCAGTGGAATATATTTTTTTGGAAGTTGTAAAATAACTCCTTAAATGTACACCACTGATCATGTATCGTCTTACCCTTTAATCTATTTTCCCAATCCACTCTACTCAATTCCGCTCTCATACCTTCATAGTCTCCTTTATTCAAGCTTAGCACGCTTGTTTGAGATCCAACCTTCTCACCCTCTAACTAGTGGCAGCACTGGCTACAGCACCACCTGGTAGATAACCTTAATCATAACATCCCAGATTACTATAGAAAGTGAATGTGCAGGTGCAGCAAGCCATTAGGGAGGCAAATAGTATGCTGGCCTTCATTACAAGAGGATTTGAGTACAGGAGTAAAGAAGTCTTACTCCAATTATATAGGGCCTTGGTGAGGCCACACCTGGAGTACTGTGTACAATTTTGGTCTCCTTACCTAAGGAAAGATATACTTGCCATAGAGGGAGTGCAACGAAGGTTCACCAGATTGATTCCTGGGATGGCGGGACTGTCGTATGAGAAGAGATTGAGTAAACTAGGCCTGTATTCTCTTGAATTCAGAAGAATGAGAGGGGATCTCATTGAAGCATACAAAATTATTACAGGGCTTGATAGGGTGGGTGCTGGGAGAATGTTTCCCTTGGTTGGGGAGTCTGGAACCAGGGGTCACAGCCTCAGGATAAAGGGTAGGCCATTCAGGACTGAGATGAGAAGAAATTTCTTCACACAGAGGGTGGTGAATCTTTGGAATTCTCTACCCCAGAGGGCTGTGGAGGCTCGGTCATTGGGTATATTCAAAACAGAAGTCGATAGATTTCTGACTAGTGAGGGCATCAAGGGATACGGCGATAGGGCCGGTGAATGGAGTTGAGGCAGAAGATCAGCCATGATCTCATTGAATGGCGGAGCAGGCTCGAGGGGCCGAATGGCCGACTCCTGCTCCTATTTCTTATGTTCTATTGTTCTTATGCCTGCATGCTAACTTTGTGGTCAGGCCTAATTAACATTTAATTAGTGAGCTGTCAGTGCTAATTATACTCAATTTAGGTAGCTCCCCTATTGGAACGGTGGGAAATCCAGCCGACGCCCAATCTTGATGGGCCTGTAGCAGCACCTTGAAGGGCAGGGGTGGAACCATCATGAGTGCAAGGCAGCAACAGTTTATTGTGGCAAGGAAACTTTTGGAGCATCTACATCAGCAAGGAGATGAAACATTAGAAGTCTTTAAGGCTCAAAACACACACGTGACTGCAGCAATGAGTGCCAGACCGGTTGCCAGCGTTCCTTTTAGTGCAGCTAAGGATCCCTTTAACTACTGCTGGACATGGCTGCCTCCGAGTTTCGTGTACAAGGAAACCCCAATCCCTCTGCCACAGTATTGCCCACTCACTCAATCTACCAACATCCCTTTGCACCCTTTCTGCTCCCGTCTACACTACTTGCCATGTCACCCAACTTAAGCTGGGATATACGGCCCTTTATCCCTTCGTCCCAGGCATCTATAAACATCTTGCATTGTGTGTGGTTGGTGTTGTTTGCCTGCAGCTCCTACCGTGCATGTAGTGACTGTCATGTCTGATGCATCTCTCACGCATGTCGCTCCTCTCATGTCCGTAGGTCCATTGCGTCTGGCAATGTCCTCTGCACCTGTAGCCTCTGTTGCACCTACTCCCCTGTTCTGGCAACCATTACACTCAACAGCTGTCGTGACTGGTCAGTGAGGTGGAGGAGGACCCCGGACCGGGTCGCTCTGAAGCCCAGTCGAGATCAGGAGAGGCTAAGGGGGGTTGCTGGTACTGGTTAAAAATGAATATGGGAGATACTTGCCTTCATTAGCCGAGGCATAGAATATAAGAGCAGGGAGGTTATGGTGGAGCTGTACAAAACGCTAGTTAGGCCACAGTTGGAATACTGTGTGCAGTTCTGGTCGCCGCACTATGGGAAGGATGTGATTGCATTGGAGAGGGTGCAGAGGAGATTCACCAGGATGTTACCTGGGCTGGAGCGCTTCAGCTATGAAGAGAGACTGGACAGGCTGGGGTTGTTTTCCTTAGAGCAGAGAAGGCTGAGGGGGGACCTGATTGAGGTGTACAAAATTATGAGGGGCATAGATAGAGCAGATAGAAAGGAACTTTTCCCCTCAGTAGAGGGGTCAATAACCAGGGGGCATAGTTTCAAGGTAAGGGGCAGGAGGTTTAGAGGGGATTTGAGGATAAACTTTTTCACCCAGAGGGTGGTTGGAATCTGGAACTCACTGCCTGAAAGGGTGGTAGAGGCAGGAACCCTCACAACATTCAAGAAGCATTTAGGTGAGCACTTAAATGCCATAGCATACAAGGCTACGGATCAAGTGCTGGAAAATGGGATTAGAATAGACAGGGCTTGATGGCCGGCGCGGACACGATGGGCCGAAGGGCCTCTCTCTGTGCGGTATAACTCTATGGGGGAGAAATTTGATTGTTAGCGCCACCGATTAGCGCCTAAAGAGGCCGAGAAGTGGGGCGCTAGCCAATTTCCGGGCGGGCGTAGGGCGCCTTGCCCCATATTGAGCATGCATTTAGCGCCGGCACTAAACCTTAGCGCCCGCCCATGGGCGCAGGCTGATTATGACGTCATTTGAGTGTGCAACGCCTTTTGGGCGCCCCGGACCGGAAATTCAGTGGCGCCCCCCTCCATCGCGCCTGGCGCTAATAGTGACAGCTTACCTGGAACCTTACCAAGTCGCTCTCGGGCTGGAGGAGCGTTATTTAAAGGGGACTGGTGTGGTTTAAAAGCGGCAGCCATTTTTGGAGCACAACTTCCTCGAGAGCTACAAAGAGTTGTTGAGCTGCACACTGAGCGCCATTTGACCACTGAGCCAGCGCAGGCAGACGATCTTCAGCCTTCTGACCATCACCTTGCTGTTGGTGAGCCTTGGCAACGGGGAACCTTCCTGTGGGCACTTATTATGGGGGCTGCATTGGAGGGGAACGTCCTGCTGCTGAATCATCTGGAAAGTGCACTGAGATGCTGGGAGAGGGGGGCGGGCATGGCCAGACGGAGGAGGGCCAACAGACGTCGCCACAGCAGACCTTACGCTGGCAGGGTTTTCCGACAGCAGTTTTCCGACATGAACATGCCGGAGGAGCAGTGTGTCAGGAGGCTGCGATTTAGAAAGGAGGTGGTGACTGAGCTGTGCCAGCTGCTTCAGCCAGATCTGCAGCCTCAGATAAGGTGCAGGACATCTCTGTCGGAACCTGAGAAGATGGCTGCTGGCCTGAACTTCTACGCGAGCGGCTCTTCTCAGGCTGCGCGTCAGAGGCTGATCAGAAGTAGTTTCTAGGCCCCTCTCACGGAATGCTTGCTGCCATTCCAAGAACAGGAATGGAACCGGTCTGATACCCCCAAGCCTGTGAAGGGCAAGATGCATGTAAATAGCAGGCATGGCCATTGTAAATGAAGAAAGTGTTTCATTACACAAAATGTGGTTCCTTCAAACATGAGAAAGCTATGGCAACAGAGAGCAAAGCTAATACACTGACAGATAACTGCATCTCACACCCGGGAGACTGTCCAAAACATAAATCACATTCCGACCATCTTCCTTGGCCTTGATTCCACTGCACCAACCAAAGCATCCAATGCCCCATCAGTGAGGCGTTCCGCCCTCTGCCTCACCCTCTCCATGTCTTGCTAGGCTGGTGCGCCACAGGTAGGCTCCCACCGCTTTGAAGGCCTACTGACCTGCCCCTTTAAGAACTGGCCGGCGCCAGTGTGTCTCAGGGAAAGTGATTATTGACAGCACCCTCGCTGCGCCCCGCCGCTGCGAAATTGGGTTGCGCCGCCGGGTTAGCACCTTAAGAGTAGCGTGCAGCGCCTGATTTAGCGCCGCAATCACCTTCAGGGGCGCTGCAACCCAATATCGCGCTAGGTGGTGCTAAATTGCGCCTGGCGTTAAACTTTGCGCATCGCCAGGACTACCGCCCCAAACGCGGTTATACCGAATTTCTAGGCCTATGACTCTACCCAGGCTTTTCCTCGGCCAGTACCACACCTGGCAGTCCATACAGGGCTGCACTGTCGGTGGGGCAGTACTGAGGGAATGCTGCACTGTCGGAGGGGCAGTACTGAGGGAGTGGTGCACTGTCGGAGGGGCAGTACTGAGGGAGTGGTGCACTGTCGGAGGGGCAGTACTGAGGGAGTGGTGCATTGTCGGAGGGGCAGTACTGAGGGAGCACTGCACTGTCGGAGGGGCAGTACTGAGGGAGCACTGCACTGTCGGAGGGGCTGTACTGAGGGAGTGGTGCACTGTCGGAGGGGCAGTACTGAGGGAGTGGTGCACTGTCGGAGGGGCAGTACTGAGGGAGCGCTGCACTGTCGGTGGGGCAGTACTGAGGGAGCACTGCACTGTCGGAGGGGCTGTACTGAGGGAGCGCTGCACTGTCGGTGGGGCAGTACTGAGGGAGTGGTGCACTGTCGGAGGGGCAGTACTGAGGGAGCGCTGCACTGTCGGAGGGGGCAGTACTGAGGAAGTGCTGCACTGTCGGAGAGGCAGTACTGAGGGAGCGCTGCAGTGTCGGAGGGGCAGTACTGAGGGAGTGGTGCACTGTCGGAGGGGCAGTACTGAGGGAGCGCTGCACTGTCGGAGGGGCAGTACTGAGGGAGTGGTGCACTGTCGGAGGGGCAGTACTGAGGGAGCGCTGCACTGTCGGAGGGGCAGTACTGAGGGAGCGCTGCAGTGTCGGAGGGGCAGTACTGAGGGAGTGCTGCACTGTCGGAGGGGCAGTACTGAGGGAGCCCTGCACTGTCGGAGGGGCAGTACTGAGGGAGCGCTGCACTGTCGGTGGGGCAGTACTGAGGGAGCGCTGCACTGTCGGTGGGGCAGTACTGAGGGAGTGGTGCACTGTCGGAGGGGCAGTACTGAGGAAGTGCTGCACTGTCGGAGAGGCAGTACTGAGGGAGCACTGCAGTGTCGGAGGGGCAGTACTGAGGGAGTGGTGCACTGTCGGAGGGGCAGTACTGAGGGAGCGCTGCACTGTCGGAGGGGCAGTACTGAGGGAGTGGTGCACTGTCGGAGGGGCAGTACTGAGGGAGTGGTGCACTGTCGGAGGGGCAGTACTGAGGGAGTGGTGCACTGTCGGAGGGGCAGTACTGAGGGAGTGGTGCACTGTCGGAGGGGCAGTACTGAGGGAGCGCTGCACTGTCGGAGGGGCAGTACTGAGGGAGTGGTGCACTGTCGGAGGGGCAGTACTGAGGGAGCGCTGCACTGTCGGTGGGGCAGTACTGAGGGAGCGCTGCACTGTCGGTGGGGCAGTACTGAGGGAGCGCTGCACTGTCGGTGGGGCAGTACTGAGGGAGCGCTGCACTGTCGGTGGGGCAGTACTGAGGGAGCGCCGCACTGTCGGTGGGGCAGTACTGAGGGAGCGCTGCACTGTCGGTGGGGCAGTACTGAGGGAGTGCCGCACTGTCGGAGGGGCAGTACTGAGGGAGTGCTGCACTGTCGGAGGGGCAGTACTGAGGGAGCACTGCACTGTCGGAGGGGCAGTACTGAGGGAGCGCTGCACTGTCGGTGGGGCAGTACTGAGGGAGTGCTGCACTGTCGGAGGGGCAGTACTGAGGGAGTGCCGCACTGTCGGAGGTGCCGTCTTTCGGATGAGACGTTAAACCTAGACCCCCGTCTGCCCTCTCAGGTGGACGTAAAAGACCCCATGGCCACTGTTTCGAAGAAGAGCAGGGGAGTTAACCCCAGTGTCCTGGCCAATATTTATCCCTCAACCAACATAACAATAACAGATTGGCCGGTAATTTCTGACAGGAGGCTTCCTGCTGCGGAGGCCCCCTGTCGAAAAAAAATCGACGGACTTACCTGAGGGCTCCCGAGGTCTGGTCCTGGGTCCTGGTCCTGGTCACTTCCGCTCCTGGGCCTCTCCACAGTCGGAATGCGCAGGGCCCACGTATCCCAGAGGCGCAGGTGGTTCGGAAGCATTCCCTGGGATCACGTGGGCCATGGGGAGCCAATAGGAGAAGGGAATCTCCCTTCATACTTTTGACAGACAGACCTGTCCAATATAGGAATGGAGATCACCCCAAAAAACACAGTAAAACATTAAATACATTTTTTTTACATTACGTTTTTAAGATGAGTTAAAATTACATTTAATTAAATATTTTAAACAAAAATGTAAGTTTTTGAAAAAAATAATTACTTTTTTTACGGGGCTAAAAATAAATTTGCCTTTTTTGAATATACGAAGATAAGAAATAGGAGCAGGAGTCGGCCATTCGGCCCCTCGAGCCTGCTCCGCCGTTCAATGAGATCACGGCTGATCTTCTGCCTCAACTCCATTTACCGGCCCTATCGCCGTGTCCCTTGATGCCCTCACTAGTCAGAAATCTATCGACTTCTGTTTTGAATATACCCAATGACTGAGCCTCCACAGCCCTCTGGGGTAGAGAATTCCAAAGATTCACCACCCTCTGTGTGAAGAAATTTCTTCTCATCTCAGTCCTGAATGGCCTACCCTTTATCCTGAGGCTGTGGCCCCTGGTTCTAGACTCCCCAGCCAAGGGAAACATTCTCCCAGCATCCACCCTATCAAGCCCTGTAATAATTTTGTATGCTTCACTGAGATCCCCTCTCATTCTTCTGAATTCAAGAGAATACAGGCCTAGTTTACTCAATCTCTTCTCATACGACAGTCCCGCCATCCCAGCAATCAATCTCGGGAACCTTCGCTGCACTCCCTCTATGACAGGTATAGAGGGGGTGCAACGTTTTTACCAGGCATAACATAGAAACATAGAAACATAGAACATAGGAGCAGGAGTGGGCCATTCGGCCCCTCGAGCCATTCAATGAGATCATGGCTGATCATCCAAATTCAGTACCCTGTCCCTGCTTTCTCCCCATATCCCTTGATCCCTTTAGCCTTAAGAAATATATCTAACTCCTTCTTGAATATATTTAATGAATTGGCCTCTACTGCCTTCTGTGGTAGAGAATTCCACAGGTTCACCACTCTCTGGGTGAAGAAATTCCTCCTCATCTCAGTCCTAAATGGCTTACCCCTTATCCTTAGACTGTGACCCCTGGTTCTCGACTCCCCCGCCATCGGGAACATCCTCCCTGCATCCAGTCTGTCTAGTCCTGTTAGAATTTTATAAGTTTCAATGAGATCCCCTCTCATTCTTCTAAACTCCAGCGAGTACAAGCCCAATCGACCCAATCTCTCTTCATACGTCATTCCTGCCATCCCAGGTATCAGTCTGGTGAATCTTCGCTGCACTCCCTCCATGGCAAGAACATCCTTCCTCAGATACGGCGACCAAAACTGCACACAATACTCAAGATGTGGTCTCACCAAGGCCCTGTACAACTGCAGCAAGATATCCTTGCTCCTGTACTCGAATCCTCTCGCTAGGAAGGCCAACATACCATTTGCCTTCTTAACCACCTGCTGCACCTGCATGCTTACCTTCAGCGACTGGTGCACAAGGACACCCAGGTCTCGTTGCACTTCCCCTTTTCCCAATCTATTGCCATTCAGATAATAATCTGCCTTCCTGTTTTTGCCACCAAAGTGGATAACCTCGCATTTATGCACATTATACTGCATCTGCCATACATCTGCCCAATCACCCAACCTGTCCAAATCATACTGGAGTTTCTCAGCATCCTCCTCACAGCACACACGCCCACCCAGCTTTGTGTCGTCTGCAAACTTGGAGATATTACATCTAGTTCCTTCGTCTAGATCATTAATATATATTGTTAATAGCTGGTGTCCTAGCACCGATCCCTGCGGTACCCCACTAGTCACTGCCTGCCACTCGGAAAAAGACCTGTTCATTCCAACTCTTTGCTTTCTGTCCGCCAACCAGTTCTCTATCCAAGTCAGTACCTTACCCCCAATCCCATGTGCTTTAACTTTGCACGCTAATCTCTTATGTGGGACCTTATCGAAAGCGTTCTGAAAGTCCAAATACACCACATCCACTGGTTCTCCCTTATCTATTTTACCAGTTACATCCTCAAAAAAGATTTCTAAGGGTTTTCAGCGGGCGGAGGTTCTGCTGAAAGCGGAACTATCCACCCGCAAAGGCCCTTCTCCAGGGCAGGCGTCCAATCTGTCAAAAGCATTCTTGACAGATGGGAAATGCCGGTTTTCAGCCCGTGCGCTGTGCATGCCTGAAACCGACATTTCCGATGTCCCTACGGGTGTGCGCACCGCGTGTACACACGCCTAGGCATCGGAAAATACGGGCCATTATCTGGTCATTATCACATTGCTGTTCTGTGGGAGCTTGCTGTGCGCAAATTTGCCGCCGTGTTTCCCACATTACAATAGTGACTCCACTTCAAAAAAAGCACATCATTGGCTGTAAAGCGCTTTGAGACGTCCCGTGGCCGTGAAAGGCGCTATAGAAATGCGAGTCTTTCTTTATACCCAGCGAGCAATATCAGCACTCCTCACAATGCCATACATTGTCCATACAGGGAACGACTGAAGGGGCTGGGGCTCTTTAGAAATTAAACATCTGAGGGGGTGACCTGATAAAGGTCTTTAAGATTATGAAAGGGTTCGATAGGGTAAATGTAGAGAAGATGGGCTCGAATTTCCAAGCCCCGTGGAGGCGGGTTTGGAGGCGGGAGTGGGGGGGGGAAAGTTGCAGAATCGGGGGCACGAACCCATCCCGCCCCCAACCCGCCTCCATGCCCGTTTCCCAGGAGGCGGGTATCCGACCTGTGCTGGGAGCCGCCTCCCCGAGGCGGGAAGGGGATTAGTGCCAATTAACTGCCTGTTAACAGGTAGTTAACAGGCAGTTTTTGGCCTAATCCCTATGTTTATCCCTGAAGTGTGGGCTTCCCGACGGCGCCACACCACGCCAAGTTAGCGAGGCGGACCGTCGGGCTGAAGGGCTTGGAGGGTTCGAGATGTCCGGTGTTCAGGTGAGTGATGGGTGCATGAGTGCCGAGGGTAAGTGTGTTTGGTGTGTGTAAAGTGTTTAAAGAAGTTTTACTTACTAATGCAGGCTTCCTTCCTTCAGGTCTCGGGAGTCCCTCATCTCACCGGCACAGAAAGCAGAATGGCCGCGAGCTGTCAAAAGTTGCAGCATTCAGCTTTCTGTTCTGGAGAGATCTCTAACAGAGTCTGTGGAGAAGGACTCAAGTTAGAAGTCAGATTGTCAGTGTTTGACAGCTTCACAGAGCCGTCAAACGCTGATATTTCATCTGTCAAAAGCTCTTGACAGATGAAATGTCAAACTGTGACGTCACCTGTTGCCGGTGTCCCTTAATTGCCCAGCGGGCTCAACAAGGTCAATCAAGGGAAAATAGCGTGGGTTGGTCACAAATCGATGGAGGCGGGACTACAACCCAAAAAAGTGGGAGTCCCGCCTCCATCACGTCCTCATTGACAAAATCCAGCCCTATATTTCCACTTGTGGGCGAGACCAGAACTAGGGGCCGTCAATATAAGAGAGTCACTAATAAATCCAATAGGGAATTCAGGAGAAACTTCTTCACCCGGAGAGTGGTGAGAATGTGGAACTCGCTGCCACAGGGAGTGCGTGAGGTGAATAGCAGAGATACATTTAAGGGGACGCTAGCTAAGCAGTGGCAGCGATGGTAGCGTAGTGGTAATGTCACTGGGCTAGTAATCCAGAGGCCCTGGTCTAATGATGCCAAGTGACTTGAGTTCAAATCCTTCCACTGCAGCTGTGAAATTTAAATTTAGTTAATTAAATGAATCTGAATTAAAAAGCTAGTATCAGTAATGGTAACCATGAAACTATTGGATTGTTGTAAAAACCCGTCTGGTTCACAAATGTCCTTTAGGGAAGGAAATCTGCCGGTCTGGCCGATATGGGGCTCCAGACCCACAGCAATGTGGTTGACTCTGAAATGGCCCAGCAAGTCACTCAGTTATAACAAACCGCTACGAAACAAAATAATAAGAATGAAACCGGAGGGACCACCCGGCATCGACTACGTACACGGCATATCGGCCGATCCTTCATCGTCACTGGGTCAAAATCCCTACCGAACAGCACTGTGGGAGTACCATCACCACACGGACTGCAGCGGTTCAAGAAGGCGGCTCACCACCACCTTCTCGAGGGCAACTAGGGATGGGCAATAAATGCCGGCCTTGCCCACGACACCCACATCCCATAAACAAATTTTAAAAAACGGAAGCAGATGGTGGATGGATGTTTTTGAGATTGGGAGGTGGCTTGCCGTGGTGTTCCCCAAGGGTCAGTTTTGGGTCCATCACTCTTTGCAATTTTTATAAACCACCTAGACTCATAAGAACATGAGAAACAGGAGCAGGAGTCGGCCAGTCGGCCCCTCGAGCCTGCTCCGACATTCAATGAGATCATGGCTGATCCAATCTTGGCCTCAAGTCCACTTTCCCGCTCTCTCCCCGTACCCCTCGACTCCCTCGTCGTTCAAATGTCTGTCAATCTCTGCCTTGATTATATTCACTGACTCCGCCTCCACAGCTCCGGGGTAGAGAATTCCAAAGATTCACGACCCTCTGAGAGAAGAAGTTCCTCCTCATCTCATAGCAGATAGGAGCAGGAGTAGGCCATTCGGCCCCTCGAGCCTGCTCCGCCATTTAATGAGATCATGGCTGATCATCCAAATTCAGCACCCTGTCCCTGCTTTCTCCCCATACCCCTTGATCCCTTTAGCCTTAAGAAATATATCCAACTCCTTCTTGAATATATTTAATGAATTGGCCTCAACTGCCTTCTGTGGTAGAGAATTCCACAGGTTCACCACTCTCTGGGTGAAGAAATTCCTCCTCATCTCAGCCCTAAATGGCTTACCCCTTATCCTTAGACTGTGACCCCTGGTTCTGGACTCCCCCGACCATCGGGAACATCCTTCCTGCATCTAGTCTGTCTAGTCCTGTTAGAATTTTATAAGTTTCAAACTCCAGCAAGTACAAGCCCAATCGACCCAATCTCTCCTCATACGTCATTCCTGCCATCCCAGGTATCAGTCTGGTGAATCTTCGCTGCACTCCCTCCATGGCAAGAACATCCTTCCTCAGATAAGGATCTCCGTCTTAAATAACCGACCCCTTATTCTGAAACTGTGCCCCCGAGTTCTAGATTTCCCCACGAGGGGAAACATCCTCTCTGCATCTACCCTGTCAATCCCCCTCAGAACCTTATATGTTTCGATAAGATCCCCTCTCATTCTTCTAAACTCCAATGAGTACAGGCCCAACCTGCTCAACCTTTCGTTATACGTCAACCCCTTCATCTCAGGAATCAACCTCGTGAACCTTCTCTGAAATAACAACAGAAAATGCTGGAAAAACTCAGCAGGCCAGGCAACATCCGTGGAGAGAAATTAGAGTCAATGTTTCAGGTCAAAACCCTTTGTCAAGACTAAAGAGGCACAGGGAATGAAATAGATTAAGAGGCCAGGCTGGGAGAGAACAAAAGAGAAGAGGGGACATTAAGAGGTATTCAAAACGAGACGAGATGGTGATCAGACTAGTGGAGACAAAAGACGGCTCTAGATTAGGTGTGAAATGCGCTGGCAGAATGGGAGACAGCTGCCATGTGGGAGAGAGAAAGGGGGTGGGCGGGAAAGGCCAAAACAAAGGTGTGGATAAAAAATATAAGTAAAAATGTGATAGGAGCCGAGGTTATGATCTGAAATTGTTCAACAGCATGGTGGCATAGTGGTTAGCACTGTTGCCTCACAGCGCCAGGGACCCGGGTTCGAATCCGGCCTCAGGTGACTGTCTGTGTGGAGTTTGCACATTCTCCCCGTGTTTGCGTGGGTTTTCTCCGGGTGCTCCGGTTTCCTCCCACAGTCCAAAGATGTGCGGGTTAGGTTGATTGGCTGTGATAAATTGACCCTTAGTGTTAGGGGGATTAAATATGTGGGGTTACGGGGATAGGGTGGGATATGTGTCGGTGTAAGGGGTTTCCGGGGATTGGGTGGGATATGTGTCGGTGCAGGCTCGATGGGCCGAAATGGCCTCTATCTGCACTGTGGGGTTTCTGTGATTCTGTGATTCTGTGAACTCGATATTGAGTCCTTCTCTGAACTGCCTCCAATGCAAGTATATCCTTCCTTAAATATGGAGACCAAAACTCGGGTGTAGGGAGCAGTTTTATAAAGTTTGCCGATGATATGAAACTTGGCAAAGTAGTAGATAGTGAGGACAGTTCTAGGCTTCAGGCTGCCATAGACAGAATGAGAGAATGGGCAGAAAGCACGGCCGATGGAGTTCATTGCGGAGAAGTGTGAAGTGATGCACTTTGGGAGCACTAATATGGAAAGACAGTGTACTATAAATGGCACGGTTTGAAAAGTGTAGATGAGCAGAGAGACCTTGGTGTCCATATACACAAATCCGTAAAGGTGGCCGGGCAAGTTGATAAGGTGGTTAAAAAAGCATGTGGGTTACTTGGGTTTCTAAACAGAGGAATAGAATATAAAAGCAAAGAGACCCTGCTGGAACTTTATAAATCACTGGTTAGGCCTCAGCTGGTGCATTTTGGACAATCCTGGGCCCCGCACTTCTGGAAAGATGTAAAGGCCTTAAATAGGGTTACGGACGAGGTTTACCAGGATGTCACCAGGGATGAGGGACTTCAGTTAGGAGGAGAGGTTGGAAAAGTTAGGACTGTTCTCCGGGGAACAGAGAAGGTTAAGAGGTGACCTAACAGAGGTTTACATTACAAACATAAGAACATAAGAAATAGGAGCAGGAGTCGGCCATTCGGCCCCTCGAGCCTGCTCCACCATTCAATGAGATCATGGCTGATCTTGTCTTGGTCTCAACGCCACTTCCCTGCCCGCTCCCCATAACCCTTGACTCCCTTATCGTTCAAATATCTGTCTGTCTCCACCTTCAATGACCCAGCCTCCCCAGCTCTCTGGGATGGAGAATTCCAAAGATTCACGACCCTCTGAGAGAAGAAATTCCTCCTCATCTCCGTCTTAAATGACCGACCCCTTATTCTGAAACTATGCCCCCGAGTTCTAGATACCCCCACGGGGGGAAACATCCTCTCTGCATCTACCCTGTCAATCCCCCCTCAGAATCTTATATGTTTCAATAAGATCCCCTCTCATTCTTCTAAACTCCAATGAGTATAGGCCCAACCTGCTCAACCTTGCTTCATAAGACAACCCCTTCATCCCAGGAATCAACCGAGTGAATACTCATTGGAGTTTAGAAGAATGAGAGGGGATCTTATTGAAACATATAAGATTCTGAGGGGGATTGACAGGGTGGATGCTGAGAGGATGTTTCCCCTCGTGGGGGTATCTAGAACTAGGGGGCATAGTTTCAGAATAAGGGGGCACCCATTTAAATCGGAAATGAGGAGGAATTGTTGGCCTTCGTAGCGGGAGGGTTTGAGTACAGGAACGGGGATGTCTTGCTGCAGTTGTACAGGGCCTTGGTGAGACCGCACCTTGAATATTGTGTGCAGTTTTGGTCACCTTATCTGAGGAAGGATGTTCTTGCCATGGAGGGAGTGCAGCGAAGATTCACCAGACTGATACCTGGGATGGCAGGAATGACGTATGAAGAGAGATTGGGTCGATTGGACTTGTGCTCACTGGAGTTTAGAAGAATGAGAGGGGATCTCATTGAAACTTATAAAATTCTAACAGGACTAGACAGACTAGATGCAGGAAGGATGTTCCCGATGGTCGGGGAGTCCAGAACCAGGGGACACAGTCTAAGGATAAAGGGTAAGCCATTTAGGACTGAGATGAGGAGGAATTTCTTCACCCAGAGAGTGGTGAACCTGTGGAATTCTCTACCACAGAGGGCGGTGGAGGCCAGTTCATTAAATATATTCAAGAAGGAGTTGGATGTATTTCTTCAGGCTAAAGGGATCAAGGGATATGGGGAGAAGGCAGGGACAGGGTACTGAATTTGGAGGATCAGCCATGATCTCATTGAATGGCAGAGCAGGCTCGAGGGGCCGAATGGCCTACTCCTGCTCCTATCTTCTATGTTTCTATGAATTTCTTCTCTCAGAGGGTCGTGAATCTTTGGAATTCTCTACCCCAGAGAGCTGTGGAGGCGGAGACAGTGAATATATTTAAGGTGGAGATAGACAGATTTTTGAACGATAAGGGAGTCAAGGGTTATGGGGAGCGGGCCGGTGAATGGAGTTGAGGCCAAGATCAGGTCAGCCATGATCTCATCGAATGGCGGAGCAGGCTCGAGGGGCCGAATGACCTCCTCCTGCTCCTAGTTCTTATGTTCTTGTGGAGCTGTTGGGCCGAATGGCCTGTTTCTGTGCTGTAACTTGCTATGTAATATTGCACCAAGTATATTAACAGCAATAGTCACTCACTAATAAAGACTGCAAAGACTCCCATTTCTCCAGCGCCTATCACCACCTCTGGATGTCCCGAAGCGCTTCACAGCCAATGAAGCACGTTTTGACGTGTGGTCACTGTGGTAACGTGGGAAACGCGGCAGCCAATTTTGCGCACAGCAAGCTCCCACAAACAGCCATGTGCTAATGACCGGATCATCTGGGTTTTTTTTAGTAATGTTGGTTGAGGGATAAATGTTGAGCCCCAGGACACCGCGGAGAACTCCCCCCCCCCCCCGTTCCCTGCTCTTCTTCCAATAGTGGCCGTGGGATCTTTTATGCCCACCCGAGAGGGCAGACGGGGGCCTCGGTTTAATGTCTCATCCTGAAGGATGGATAAATTAAATGTCCATTTATTTAAATGTTATACTAATAGATTAAATGTTATGCCCACAGATTTAAATTCTATCCTAATGTGGATGCGGCAGCATGTAAATCGTATGCAAATGTACACAGATTTATGCAAATGCCCACAGATTTATGCAAATATGTTCAGATTCATACAAAGACACCCAAATTTATGCAAATACACACAGATTCATGCAAATATACACACATTTATGCAAATATACACATATTTATGCAAATATACACATATTTATGCAAATATACATCGACTTATGCAAATATACACATATTTATGCAAATATACACATATTTATGCAAACATACAACTATTTGTGCAAATATACATCGATTTATGCACATATACACAGATATATGCAAATATAACCAGATTTATGCAAATACACACATAGTTTTGCAAATATGCACAGATCCATGCAAGTGCATTCACATTTTATGCCAACATCTTCAGATTTGACTGTACCATTTTTGCAATGCATCACTGAGCCACATTCTCATGCAGTGTTACATTTTCAATCCTTAGACTGAAGGGGAATCGCTTCACGAGCGACGGGAAGAACCGCTTGGACCTGCTGAATGACTGGAGACCTGGGCTGAGAGTGGAAGTTCTCCACGGCTCCCCTCGGGCCTGAATAAAAGCCAACAGTTTGCGAACAGCCGAATCCCTGTTTCATGTGATTAATCACCCCCTCTAGCTCCTGAGGGAGAGCTGTCTCCCCCATCCCCTGGACCCTCTCAAATCACTCCTGCTCCTGGATCGCGGCCTCCAGCTAGGCCCCAAGGCTCAACTATCGGTCAGGCCCCAGATCTCAACTACCAGTCAGGCCCCATTGAGAGCACCTCTCATTCTTCTAAACTCCAGAGATTTTAGGCCCATTCAACTCAATCTTACCTCATAGGACAATCTCCCCCATCACTGGAGTCAGCCCAGTCAATCTTCGTTGCACTCCCTCTAAAGTACGTATATCCTTCCTTAGATAAGGAGACCAAAACTGTGCACAGGTGTGGTCTCATCAAAGCCCTATATAATTGCCCATCAGTGTTCTTGCTCAGGCCAACATCCCCAGCATCGAAGCTCTGACCACGCTCGATCAGCTCCGATGGACGGGTCACATCGTCCGCACGCCCGATACGAGACTCCCAAAACAAGCGCTCTACTCGGAGCTCCGACACGGCAAGAGAGCCCCAGGTGGGCAGAGGAAACGCTTCAAGGACACCCTCAAAGCCTCCTTGGAAAAAAGCGCAACATCCCCACCGACACCTGGGAATCCCTGGCCCAGGACCGCACAAAGTGGAGGAGAAGCATCCGGGAAGGCGCCGAACACCTTGAGTCTCTCCGCCGGGAGCAAGCGGAAGCCAAGCGCAAACAGCGGAAGGAGCGCATGTCAACCCAAGCACCCCCACCCACCCGCCCCTTCAACCACCGTCTGCCCCACCTGTGACAGAGACTGTAGGTCCCGCATCGGACTCATCAGTCACCTGAGAACTCATTTGTAATGTGGAAGCAAGTCATCCTCGGTTCAGAGGAACTGCCTAAGAGAAGAGATATAACTGCAGCAAGACCTCCTGGGGGGGAAATTCGGTGTCACCATGTTTTGGGCGCAATTATCGGCCTGGCGCAAAGTTTAGCGCTTGGCGCTAATTATCGCCTCTGACGGCAAACTTGGCCTCTATCGCCCCTGGAGGTGATTGGAGCGCTAAATCAGGTGCTAACACCGAGGAGCGAGGCGCTACCTCAGAGCGCTGGCGAAGTTCATGTGATGTCAGTCAGCAATGGAACACAGACACACTGCCGCCGGCCAGTTCTTAAAGGGGTGGGTCGATCTTGCTGGCCAGCCACTCCCTGCTCATTGCAGCCTTGAATCTCGGCCTGGAGAGACCTCAAAAGCAATTGTGTTGGAAGCACTAATGGATAGGCCCAGGGAAAGAGCTCGGTGCTTAGCAACCTCAAGAGTGGTGCCGAGGACCAAACTCCTTAGGACAGCGTTAAAACCAAAAAATTTTGCCGACAAGAAAAGGCAGGAAGCGGCCGCCTTTAAACAGCGCTCCCCCAGCCCCTTCCCGACTTGAAAACGTTCCCCTCTACCTGTCGTTCCTAGCGGCAGGCACTAAGGCAGAGGGAGCGCCACTCAATATCCGGTCCGGGGTGTTGCACGCTCGACTGACGTCACGATCTGCGGGCGCGGGAGATCGTGGCGGTAGTGTTTAGCGCCGCCGCAAAACGATTGGTCAATTTCGCGAGCGGCGCTAAAATCGCCGCGCTCGGGCGCTAAGTTCCCAGCGCCCCGTTAGCCCCCCCGGAGGCGCTAGCTAGAGGCACTAACCAACCGAATTTCTACCCCCAAGGCTCAACTATCGGTCAGGCCCCATTCTCCTAAACTCCAGAGATTTTAGGCCCAGTCTATTCAATCCCACCTCATAGGACAATCCCCCCATCCCAGGAACCAGTCTGGTGAACCTTCGTTGCACTCCCTCTATGGCAAGTATATCCTTCCTTAGATAAGGAGACCAAAACTGTGCACAGTACTCCAGGTGTGGTCTGACCAAAGCCCTGTACAATTGTAGCAAGACTCCCTTACTCTTAAACTCCAGCCCCTTGCGATAAAGGCTAACAAACCATTTGCCTTCTTAATTCTTTGCTGTGTCCGTGTGTTAACTTTCTTTGTTTCATGTATAAGATTACTCAAGTCGCTCTGCAACAGTTTTTCTCACTCACTCAATCTATCACTGTCCATTTGCATCATTATGCTCCTGTCTACACCACATACACTGCCAGCCAACTTAGTGTCGACAGCAAACTTGGATATAGAGCCCTCTATTCCTTCGTCCCAGTCGGATACAGAGTAAAGATCCCACTAAAATGGCCCATCAAACAATCCCAGGCCAGGTACAGCACTGGAGAACCGCTAATGTAGTACCATTATTCAAGAAGGGTAGTAGGGAAAAACCGGGGAACTACAGGCCAGTGAGCCTAACATCAGTGGTAGGAAAATTATTGGAAAAAATCCTGAGGGACAAAATTTGTCTCCACTTGGTGAGGCAAGGATTAATCAGGGATAGTCAACATGGCTTTGTCAAGGGAAGATCATGTCTGACTAATTTGATTGAATTTTTTGAGGGGGTGACTAGGTGTGTGGATGAGGGTAACGCAGTGGATGTGGTATACATGGATTTCAGTAAGGCCTTCGATAAAGTCCCGCACAGGAGACTGGTCAAGAAGGTAAGAGCCCATGGAATCCAGGGTGCCTTGGCACATTGGATACAAAACTGGCTTAGTGGCAGAAGGCAGAGGGTGATGGTCGAAGGTTGTTTTTGTGACTGGAAGCCTGTGGCCAGTGGGGTACCACAGGGATCGGTGCTGGGTCCCTTGCTGTTTGTGGTCTACATTAATGACTTGGATATGAATGTAAAGGGTATGATCAGTAAGTTCGCGGATGATACAAAAATTGGTAGGGTGGTAAATAGCGAGGAGGGTAGCCTCAGTCTGCAGGACGATATAGATGGGTTGGTCAGATGGGCGGAACAGTGGCAAATGGAATTTAACCCGGAAAAGTGCGAGGTGATGCACACTTTGGGGGTACTAACAAGGCAAAGGAATACACAATGAATGGAAAGACCCTAGGCAAGACGGAGGGTCAGAGGGATCTGGGTGTGCAAGTACACAGATCCCTGAAGGCGGCGGAACAGGTGGATAAGGTGGTAAAAAAGGCATATGGGATACTTGCCTTCATTAGCCGAAGCATTGAATATAAGAGCAAGGAGGTTATGATGGAGCTGTATAAAACACTGGTTAGGCCACAGCTGGAATACTGTGTGCAGTTCTGGTCACCACACTACAGGAAGGATGTGATCGCGTTAGAGAGGGTGCAGAGGAGGTTCACCAGGATGTTACCAGGGCTGGAGCGCTTCAGCTATGAAGAGAGACTGGGCAGATTGGGTTTGTTTTCCTTGGAGCTGAGGAGGCTGAGGGGGGACATGATTGAGGTGTACAAAATTATGAGGGGCATAGATAGGATGGATGCTGAGGAGCTTTTTCCCTTAGTAGAGGGGTCAATAACTAGGGGGCATAGATTCAAGGTAAAGGGCGGGAGGTTTAGAGGGGATTTGAGAAAGAACTTTTTCACCCAGAGGGTGGCTGGAGTCTGGAACTCACTGCCTGAAAGGGTTGTGGAGGCAGAAACCCTCACAACATTTAAGAAGCATTTGGATGTGCACTTGAAATGCCATAGCATACAAGGCTACGGGCCAAATGCTGGAATATGGGATTAGATTAGACAGGGCTTGATGGCCGGCGCGGACACGATGGGCCGAAGGGCCTCTATCCGTGCTGTATTACTCTATGACTCTATGACTCTCTGGTTAGATACAGAGTAAAGCTCCCTCTACACTGTCCCATCAAACACTCCCGGGGCAGGTACAGCACGGTGTAAGATACAGAGTAAAGCTCCCTCTACACTGTCCCATCAAGCACTCCCAGGGCAGGTACAGCACGGGTTAGACACAGGGTAAAGCTCCCTCTACACTGTCCCATCAAACACTCCCAGGGCAGGTACAGAACGGGTTAGATACACAGTAAGCTCCCTCTACATTGCCCCATCAAACACTCCCAGGGCAGTTACAGCATGGGTTAGATACAGAGTAAAGCTCTGTCTACATTGTCCCATCAAACACTCCCAGGACAGGTACAGCATGGGTTAGATACAGAGTAAAGCTCCCTCTACACTGTCCCCATCAAACACTCCCAGGACAGGTACAGCACGGGTTAGATACAGAGTAAAGCTCCCTCTACACTGTCCCATCAAACACTCTCAGGGCAGGTACAGAACGGGTTAGATACACAGTAAGCTCCCTCTACATTGCCCCATCAAACACTCCCAGGGCAGTTACAGCATGGGTTAGATACAGAGTAAAGCTCCGTCTACATTGTCCCATCAAACACTCCCAGGACAGGCACAGCACGGGTTAGATACAGAGTAAAGCTCCATCTACACTGTCCCATCAACCACTCCCGGAGCAGGTACAGCATGGGTTAGATACAGAGTAAAGCTCCCTCTACACTGTCCCCATCAAACACTCCCAGGACAGGTACAGCACGGGTTAGATACAGAGTAAAGCTCCCTCTACACTGTCCCATCAAACACTCCCAGGGCAGGTACAGCACGGGTTAGATACAGAGTAAAGCTCCCTCTACACTGTCCCCATCAAACACTCCCAGGACAGGTACAGCACGGGTTAGATACAGAGTAAAGCTCCCTCTACACTGTCCCATCAAACACTCCCAGGGCAGGTACAGCACGGGTTAGATACAGAGTCAAGCTCCCTCCACACTGTCCCATCAAACACTCCCAGGACAGGTACAGCACGGGTTAGATACAGAGTAAAGCTCCCTCTACACTGTCCCATCAAACACTCCCGGGGCAGGTACAGCACGGGTTAGATACAGAGTAAAGCTCCCTCTACACTGTCCCCATCAAACACTCCCAGGGCAGGTACAGCACGGGTTAGATACAGAGTAAAGCTCCCTCTACACTGTCCCATCAAACACCCCCAGAGCAGGTACAGCACGGGTTAGATACAGAGTAAAGCTCCCTCTACACTGTCCCCATCAAACACTCCCAGGGCAGGTACAGCACGGGTTAGATACAGAGTAAAGCTCCCTCTACACTGTCCCATCAAACACTCCCAGGGCAGGTACAGCACGGGTTAGATACAGAGTAAAGCTCCCTCTACACTGTCCCATCAAACACTCCCAGGGCAGGTACAGCACGGGTTAGATACAGAGTAAAGCTCCCTCTACACTGTCCCATCAAACACTCCCAGGTCAGGTACAGCATGGGTTAGATACAGAGTAAAGCTCCCTCTACACTGCCCCATCAACACTCCCAGGACAGGTACAGCACGGGTTAGATACAGAGTAAAGCTCACTCTACACTGTCCCATCAAACACCCCCAGAGCAGGTACAGCACGGGTTAGATACAGAGTAAAGCTCCCTCTACACTGTCCCATCAAACACTCCCAGGGCAGGTACAGCACGGGTTAGATATAGAGTAAAGCTCCCTCTACACTGACCCGTCAAACACCCCCAGAGCAGGTACAGCACGGGTTAGATACAGAGTAAAGCTCCCTCAACACTGTCCCAGCAAACACTCCCAGGACAGGTACAGCACGGGGTAGATACAGAGTAAAGCTCCCTCTACACTGTCCCATCAAACACTCCCAGGGCAGGTACAGCACGAGTTAGATACAGAGTAAAGCTCCCTCTACACTGTCCCATCAAACACTCCCAGGGCAGGTACAGCACGGGTTAGATACAGAGTAAAGCTCCCTCTACACTGTCCCATCAAACACTCCCAGGGCAGGTACAGCACGAGTTAGATACAGAGTAAAGCTCCCTCTACACTGTCCCATCAAACACTCCCAGGGCAGGTACAGCACGGGTTAGATACAGAGTAAAGCTCCCTCTACACTGTCCCATCAAACACTCCCAGACCAGGTACAGCACGGGTTAGATACAGAGTAAAGCTCCCTCTACACTGCCCCATCAAACACTCCCAGGGCAGGTACAGCACGGGTTAGATACAGAGTAAAGCTCCCTCTACACTGTCCCATCAAACACTCCAAGGGCAGGTACAGCACGGGTTAGATACAGAGTAAAGCTCCCTCTACACTGTCCCATCAAACACTCCCAGGGCAGGTACAGCACGGGTTAGATACAGAGTAAAGCTCCCTCTACACTGTCCCATCAAACACTCCCAGGTCAGGTACAGCATGGGTTAGATACAGAGTAAAGCTCCCTCTACACTGCCCCATCAACACTCCCAGGACAGGTACAGCACGGGTTAGATACAGAGTAAAGCTCACTCTACACTGTCCCATCAAACACCCCCAGAGCAGGTACAGCACGGGTTAGATACAGAGTAAAGCTCCCTCTACACTGTCCCATCAAACACTCCCAGGGCAGGTACAGCACGGGTTAGATATAGAGTAAAGCTCCCTCTACACTGACCCGTCAAACACCCCCAGAGCAGGTACAGCACGGGTTAGATACAGAGTAAAGCTCCCTCTACAGTGTCCCAGCAAACACTCCCAGGACAGGTACAGCACGGGGTACATACAGAGTAAAGCTCCCTCTACACTGTCCCATCAAACACTCCCAGGGCAGGTACAGCACGAGTTAGATACAGAGTAAAGCTCCCTCTACACTGTCCCATCAAACACTCCCAGGGCAGGTACAGCACGGGTTAGATACAGAGTAAAGCTCCCTCTACACTGTCCCATCAAACACTCCCAGACCAGGTACAGCACGGGTTAGATACAGAGTAAAGCTCCCTCTACACTGCCCCATCAAACACTCCCAGGGCAGGTACAGCACGGGTTAGATACAGAGTAAAGCTCCCTCTACACTGTCCCATCAAACAATCCCAGGGCAGGTACAGCACGGGTTAGTTACAGAGTAAAGCTCCCTCTGCACTGCCCCATCAAACACTCCCAGGGCAGGTGCAGCACGGGTTAGATACAGAGTAAAGCTCCCTCTACACTGTCCCATCAAACACTCCCAGGGCAGGTACAGCACGGGTTAGATACAGAGTAAAGCTCCCTCTACACTGTCCCCATCAAACACTCCCAGGGCAGGTACAGCACGGGTTAGATACAGAGTAAAGCTCCCTCTACACTGTCCCATCAAACACTCCCAGGGCAGGTACAGCACGGGTTAGATACAGAGTAAAGCTCCCCCTACACTGTCACATCAAATACTCCCAGGGCAGGTACAGCACGGGTTAGATACAGAGTAAAGCTCCCTCTACACTGTCACATCAAATACTCCCAGGGCAGGTACACCACAGGTTAGATACAGAGTAAAGCTCCCTCTGCACTGTCCCATCAAACACTCCCAGGACAGGTACAGCACGGGTGAGATACAGAGTAAAGCTCCCTCTACACTGTCCCATCAAACACTCCCAGGGCAAGTACAGCACGGGTTAGATACACAGTAAAGCTCCCTCTACACTGCCCCATCAAACACTCCCAGGGCAGGTACAGCACGGGTTAGATACACAGTAAAGCTCCCTCTACACTGTCCCATCAAACACTCCCAGGGCAGGTACAGTACGGGTTAGATACAGAGTAAAGCTCCCTCTACACTGCCCCATCAAACACTCCCAGGGCAGGTACAGCACGGGTTAGATACACAGTAAAGCTCTCTCTACACTGTCCCATCAAACACTCCCAGGGCAGGTACAGCATGGGTTAGATACAGAGTAAAGCTCCCTCTACACTGTCCCATCAAACACTCCCAGGGCAGGTACAGCATGGGTTAGATACAGAGTAAAGCTCCCTCTACACTGTCCCATCAAACACTCCCAGGGCAGGTACAGCATGGGTTAGATACAGAGTAAAGCTCCCTCTACACTGTCCCATCAAACACTCCCAGGGCAGGTACAGCACGGGTTAGATACAGAGTAAAGCTCCCTCGACACTGTCCCATCAAACACTCCCAGGGCAGGTACAGCACGGGTTAGATACAGATTAAAGCTCCCTCTACACTGTCCCATCAAACACTCCCAGGGCAGGTACAGCACGGGTTAGATACAGAGTAAAGCTCCCTCGACACTGTCCCATCAAACACTCCCAGGGCAGGTACAGCACGGGTTAGATACAGAGTAAAGCTCCCTCTACACTGTCCCATCAAACACTCCCAGGGCAGGTACAGCACGGGTTAGATACAGAGTAAAGCTCCCTCTACACTGTCCCATCAATCACTCCCGGGGCAGGTACAGCACGGGTGAGTAACAGACTAATAATAGAAACACTCCCTCTGCACTTTGAACTGACTGAAAATTATCATCAGCTTCTGCCCAATTGTGTGTTAAGATCCCCTTCTGCAGACGACCACAAATTGGGGGGAGAGTCAATACTGAGGAGGACTGCAACAAATTACAGATGGGATTGAAGGCCGATAAATCCCCAGGGCCTGATAATCTCCATCCTAGGGTACTTAAGGAAGTGGCCCTAGAAATAGCAGATGCATTGCTGGTCATCTTCCAAAATTCTATAGGCTCTGGAACAGTACCCATGGATTGGCGGGTAGCTAATGTTACCCCACTATTCAAAAAAGGTGGTAGAGAGAAAATGGGGAATTACAGCCTGACATCGGTAGTGGGGAAAATGCTAGAGTCCATTAGAAAAGATGTAATAGCAGAGCACTTGGAAAACAGTGACAGGATCGGACAAAGTCAACATGGATTTACAAAAGGTAAATCGTGCTTGACTAATCTACTGGAATTTTTTGAGGATGTAACTGGTAAAATAGATAAGGGAGAACCAGTGGATGTGGTGTATTTGGACTTTCAGAAGGCTTTTGATAAGGTCCCGCATAAGAGATTAGCGTGTAAAGTTAAGGCACATGGGATTGGGGGCAAGGTATTGACTTGGATAGAGAACTGGTTGGCAGACAGAAAGCAAAGAGTTGGAATAAACGGGTCTTTTTCTGAGTGGCAGGCAGTGACTAGTGGGGTACCGCAGGGATCGGTCCTTGGACCCCAGTTATTCACAATATATATTAATGATCTAGACAAGGGAACTAGATGTAATATCTCCAAGTTTGCAGACGACACAAAGCTGGGTGGGCGTGTGCTGTGAGGAGGATGCCGAGAAACTCCAGGATGATTTGGACAGGTTGGGTGATTGGGCAGATGCATGGCAGATGCAGTATAATGTGGATAAATGTGAGGTTATCCACTTTGGTGGCAAAAACAGGAAGGCAGATTATTATCTAAACGGTAATAGATTGGGAGAAGGGGAAGTGCAACAAGACCTGGGTGTTCTTGTGCACCAGTCGCTGAAGGTAAGCATGCAGGTGCAGCAGGCAGTTAAGAAGGCAAATGGTATGTTGGCCTTCGTAGCGAGAGAATTCGAGTACAGGAGCAAGGATGTCTTGCTGCAGTTGTACAGGGCCTTGGCAAGACCGCACCTTGAGTATTGTGTGCAGTTTTGGTCGCCTTATCTGAGGAAGGATGTTCTCGCCATGGAAGGAGTTCAGCGAAGATTCACCATTGAAGATAGGAGCAGGAGTAGGCCATTCGGCCCCTCGAGCCTGCTCCGCCATTCAATGCGATCATGGCTGATCATCCAAATTCAGTACCCTGTCCCTCCCTTCTCCCCATATCCCTTGATCCCTTTAGCCTTAAGAAATATATCCAACTCCTTCTTGAATATATTTAATGAATTGGCCTCAACTGCCTTGTGTGGTAGAGAATTCCACAGGTTCACCACTCTCTGGGTGAAGAAATTCCTCCTCATCTCAGTCCTAAATGGCTTACCCCTTATCCTTAGACTGTGACCCCTGGTTCTGGACTCCCCGACCATCGGGAACATCCTTCCTGCATCTAGTCTGTCTAGTCCTGATCTGGAGGCACTGGAGAGGGTGCAGAGAAGATTTACAAGGATGATGCCAGAAATGCGAGGGTTTACATATCAGGAAAGGGTGAACAGGCTGGGTCTCTTTTCTCTAGAGAGGGCTGAGGGGTGACATAATAGAGGTCTTTAAAATGAGGACACGTTTTGATCAAGTGGATACAGAGAGTGTTTCCAGTTGTGGGGAAGAGCAAAACTAGAGGCCATCAATATAAGATAGTCACCAAGAAATCCAACAAGGAATTCAGGAGAAACTTCTTTACCCAGAGAGTGGTGAGAATGTGGAACTCGCGACCACAGGGAGTGGGTGAGGTGAATAGTATGGATACATTTAAGGGGAGGCTGGACAAGCATGAGGGCGAAGGGAATAGAGGGTTACACTGAGAGAGTTAGAGGAGGAAAGACGGGAGGAGGCTCGAGTGGAGCATAAACACCGGCATGGACTGGTTAGGCCGAATGGCCTGTTTCCGTGCTGTACATCCTGTGTAATCCTGTGTAATCCTGTGTAATCCTGTGTACATCCTGTGTAATCCTGTGTAATCCTGTGTAATCCTGTGTACATCCTGTGTAATCCTGTGTACATCCTGTGTAATCCTGTGTACATCCTGTGTAATCCTGTGTAATCCTGTGTAATCCTGTGTACATCCTGTGTAATCCTGTGTACATCCTGTGTAATCCTGTGTACATCCTGTGTATATCCTGTGTAATCCTGTGTAATCCTGTGTACATCCTGTGTAATCCTGTGTATATCCTGTGTAATCCTGTGTACATCCTGTGTAATCCTGTGTATATCCTGTGTACATCCTGTGTAATCCTGTGTACATCCTGTGTAATCCTGTGTATATTCTGTGTACATCCTGCTCTGTTACAGAGATCAGTCTCCAAACTGAGAGGGTCCAGGTATTTGTGATAGACTGTTCTGTAGTAGGTGATTTTTTTTTTTGTTGCCTGTATTTTACTGTTTATTCTCATTCAAGAGTTCTGTTCATGAATTATTTTTTTCTTCCTGCAAAAATACATAAGTTTGAAGGAAATCTTGGCAATAAAATTCCCTGCGTGCCTGGTTCCTCTCACTCTCAGAACAATTCCAGTCCCGTGCGATGAATACTGTAAATTACCGGCTGCAGCCAGCAGAGGGAGACAATGTACACGGTTCATTCATTGAGAGACAGAGAGAGAGAGACAGATAGAGAGAGAGAGAGAGAGAGTGACAGAGAGAGAGAGAGAGATAGAGACAGATAGAGACAGAGAGAGAGAGACAGATAGAGAGAGAGAGACAGAGAGAGAGAGAGAGACAGAGAGAGACAGATAGAGAGAGAGACAGAGAGAGAGAGACAGATAGAGACAGAGAGACAGAGAGAGAGAGAGAGACAGAGAGAGAGAGAGAGAGAGACAGAGAGAGACAGATAGAGAGAGAGACAGAGAGAGAGAGACAGATAGAGAGAGAGAGAGAGAGAGTGACAGAGAGAGAGAGAGAGAGAGAGACAGATAGAGACAGAGAGAGAGAGACAGATAGAGAGAGAGAGACAGAGAGAGAGAGAGAGACAGAGAGAGACAGATAGAGAGAGAGACAGAGAGAGAGAGACAGATAGAGACAGAGAGACAGAGAGAGAGAGAGAGACAGAGAGAGAGAGAGAGAGAGACAGAGAGACAGATAGAGAGAGAGACAGAGAGAGAGAGACAGATAGAGACAGAGAGACAGAGAGAGAGAGACAGATAGAGACAGAGAGACAGAGAGAGAGAGACAGATAGAGAGAGAGAGACAGAGAGAGAGAGAGAGACAGAGAGAGAGAGAGAGAGAGAGAGACAGAGAGAGAGAGACAGAGAGAGAGAGAGAGAGAGAGAGACAGAGAGAGAGAGAC